>NC_092281.1:35818174-35867214 GCF_036320965.1 Panulirus ornatus
AATTAAAAAAATATTTACATCATAACCTGTAATTGGTCCACGTAAGCCTAATGATCCTCATGAAGTAATTATGCAGATAAGAGATGATGGGAAATACTCTAACAATAATGAGCTTGAAAACAAAGTTAATTAGCATAAGTGACTCGTCAATAAGTAAGCTCAAGAATATTTTTTCCTTTAATTACAAAACTGTAGGTATTGAAGAAATATGGTATGTACTTCTTGATATCTAAAACCTTCGCCTTTTTCTTTGTTGAGTTTGTAGAAAAATGTGGTTGTTTGTTATCTACTTGTCTTAGATTTATCCCATCCTACGTTTATATTTATGAATGTCTTACCAATTCCATCACAGCAATACCCCTTACCTCTCTTTGTCCTGTGGAAATGTGTGTAAAATGTGATGTGTGGGAGTAGTTTTCCTCCTCTTGCATATCACACATAGATAACATCTTTTTCTTTTCATAATCATATATCTGATTAATCTCATGTGAGTTCTAAGTACCGAATCACAGACAGTATTATCTCTCACCGTCATGTTCCGTACAGAGAGACACCATTATCTCTCACCGTCATGTTCACTACAGAGGAAGACACCATTATCTCTCACCGTCATGTTCACTACAGAGGGAGACACCATTATCTCTCACCGTCATGTTCACTACAGAGAGAGACACCATTATCTCTCACCATCATTAAGTTCTGGCCTGCAAGTAACAGAGAACTGCTACTCAGGACCACCTGGCCATTGTTTGTCTGTGCCAACATTTCCATCTATCGATCGCCAATATACCCAGTCTGTCCCATCTATCCATCACTATAACCAATCTGTCCCATCTATTTATTTTCATTATACACTGTCTGCCACCATCTATCGATCTTCACTATACCCTGTCTGCCACCATCTATCGACCTTCACTATACCCTGTCTGTCCCATCTATCGATCTTCACGATACCTTGTCTGTCCTATCTATCGATCTTCACTATACCCAGCCTGTCCCATCTATGGATCTTCTCTATACCCTGTCTGTCCCGTCTATCGATCTTCACTATACCCTGTCTGTCCCATCAATCAATTCATTATAATGTGTGTCCCGTCTACACATCTTCACTATAACCTCTGTTCCATCTATGGATCTTCACTGTACCTAGCACCCAGCCTGTCCCATCTATGGATCTTCACTATACCCTGTCTGTACCATCAATCAATTCATTATAATGTGTGTCCCATCTGCACATCTTCACTATACCATCTGTCCCATCTATGGATCTTCACTATACCCAGCCTGTCCCATCTATCAATCTTCACTATACCCTGTCTCTCCCATCTATGGATATTCACTATACCCTGTCTGTCCCATCTATCAATCTTCACTGTACCCAGTCTGTCCCATCTATGGATGTTCACTATACCCTGTCTGTCCCACCTATCGATCTTCACTATATCCAGTCTGTCCCATTCACCTGTACCCCTGGTCACCATGTAACAACCATTAACCCACCTACAATATTTTAGATGGTCTCTGCATTCAAAATCGCCGAAGTCGACTATGCTTTTGTTTGTATGAAGTCGACTATGCTTTTATTTCTATGTGGGATATTAGAGCATGGGGGTACCTTACTATATTTTTCCATATCATTTTAGACTCACTATATTTGTGGACGTACAAGGATAACCGAGGTTACTTCGTAAAGTGCACAACGTAATCATAGTATCTTCAACATGGAAGTTTTTGCAAAAAGCTCAGTTGTGGAGGTGGTCGAGCACCAGGAGGTGCTCTGGGTCGCCCTCCTTGACCAGGCCTACCTGCCTTTCCACGATGAGAATGATTTGCTGGACCGTCCACCACACGAGACCCGACTCCCACATATAGATGAGTTGGGCTGCGATGATGACGACATACATGTCATCGTGCCCACCAACGAGCAGTTGCAAGGGGTTCTCAAAACCGTCCTGCAGAGGTATACCATCAGGGTCGTCAACGTTCCATACAAAATCTCAAGGACGAACGTCTGGGAATTCTTCAAGCAATTCGGCGACATCGTTCGCTTCGACATGCAGTCCTACACGACCTACGAGAACCACCGCGGGATTGCCGTCATCCAGTACTCCTGCTATGCCTCCTACAAGAAGGCACTTCTTGCCGACGTGACACCACTTTCCGTTAACGGTCGCTGTGCAAAAGTGAAACCTCACCGTCCCACTGATGCTGCTGACCAAGTGACCTCGCCCACTCAAGTGGCACTGCAGCCCACACTCCCTACCAGACCCACCATCCATGAGGAAAAGCAGCCCACCACACTTGTCAGGCCCACCTTCAGGGAGACATGGCAGGTCTCAAGACCTGTCAGGCCCACCATTCAAGACCGACTTGGTCCACCAACACACGTCAGGCCCACCATTCAAGACCGACTTGGTCCCCCAACACACGTCAGGCCCACCATTCAAGACCGACTTGGTCCCCCAACACATGTCAGGCCCAGCGTTCTAGACCGACTGGGACCAATAACACATGACATATCCTACGTTACAGACCGACTGCACTCCGCACCACGTACGGGCGTTAAAAGGCGTGTCGAGATAACTCACGCTCCCCGTGCCAAAAGATTCAGTTGGTGAGGAACCTGAGTTCTTTCTTCCTGCTGGTGCTGCAGGAGAACACGGCCTAGAGTGGACACTGGAGGTGTGTTTGTGTTTGTGTTTGGGTTATCACTAAGGAACCAACACCAAGACAACTTTAGTTTCGCCTCGCCAAGGATAACGTTAATCTGGCGGAAGTCTGGCTTTCTCCCAGTAGTGGATGACACATAATATCTACGTAGGGACGTTGAAAAACAAAGAAAGGAAAAATATGGGAACATTATCCCGCCCCCCCCCCCCCCCCAAAAAAAAAAAAATACATAAATTCACGGGGAAAATTTCCTTCGTCTTCAAAGAAAAAATGAAACTCTTCCGACGCCACCGTGCCTTCCATAAAGCAACCCTCAAAGAAATCACTTTGCGCAAGGACTCGGTTAGCCAATCTTCATATGACTGGGGCTATTCTTCCCTCTGATTGATTCATTTTTCAAGATTAAGGAAAGTTATAATAAAAATATTGTACTGAGTTTCTCCGTTGGCGTCAGGGTAAACACCCATCCCCCCCGAAGCTTGGTTACCTTTCCGTGGTGGGGGGGACTTCATGGATTGGGCAGTAGCAACCATCGTTGGTTGCTTCTGTTCAATCCATGAACGAAAAACCAAGCATCTTGAACGTAATTGTCGTATAAATTCACCTGGTGTCAAAACTGACGCGAAAGCGGTTGTCTCAATTTTGTCAGAAATGTTTGTGCGTTTCGGCCTGATGGCGGGAGTCGGTTTGGCGCGGTGGTCATGAGGGAATACGAGGAAGATTGGCAACCGTCCCAGAAGTAGCTACAGTGAGGCCCAGCAGCTGTCCCTAATACTGTGGAAGGCACTCATGTAAGGTGTGCAGTGAGGCGCAGCAGTAACAAGGGAAACGGACAACCAAAACAGCAATCTTGATCATCAGGAGGCTATCCAATGCTCAGAGTAGATAAGGACGATTATTGTATGGCTTCGCTCAGAGGATGAAAATCATGTCCGTGAAAATCAACACTTAAAATAACTAGTAGTTAGTGGTAGTGAAGTGGAATTACCGTATTTCTGTGGTCTTAATAGTAAAACGAAACTTTTCGTTTTCTCCATCAATCTAGAGGTGTTGTAGACCACCATCCTTAAGGTTGTAAGGTAATGGTAACTTCAAGGCTATGACCTCAGCAAATTTGTGATGGAAAGTGCAGGAGATGTGATAATGTATATGATACAAATTGTATAGTTGTATAATTTATGTGTATTAGAGTTTTGTCTTCTCTTTGCCCGTTCATTAATTCAAATACAGGTAAGTTTTCTTTCTAACGAGGTGGGATAAGCTACGTCCACTCGGCTTATGAATGTGGTGACTTTCCTTTCATTACTTCAATGGTGTGCTGAACTGAAGATGTAGAAATTCGTAGACGAAACTAAGATAGGAAATCAATCTACATCAAAAATTGAACGTATGCATCTTTAGATGGACATAAAACAAACTCACGGAGGAGCACACTGGAGCAAATCAATTTCATTATCACCACTTAAAGTAGGCCTTTCAACTAGTTGTGGCTTTAAAGCAAACTTTTTCTTGCCAAGGTTTAGTTAGCACCTAAACTAATCCCCACGACCTTACCTTAAGAAATATTTTCAGAAGGTACTGTCCGAACATATTTCTAAGGTAAGGTCATTTAGGTTTGGTTTAGATGCTACCCTAACCTAGGCTAGAAAAAGTTTCCTTTGCTTCAGAGCCCCAGCTACGTAGATGGGCTACTGTTGATATTAAACAGTAATAGAAAGGTGATAAAACTGAGATGAAATGAATAAAAAAGATAGAATGGGTCAGTTGAAAGTTGAAGTATTTGCTAGATACAATTTTTGGCAGATCCAAATGCATCCTAAAGTCAGTCACTTAAATCACAATGCTGAATATTGTTTTAATAGTTGGAACTAGTTACAGGAAGTAAAAATATCAAGCTTAAAGGGATGCCATTATAATAACTTCATATACCTGTATAGGATCTCTTAAACTTCTTTTCCCTAAAGCTGAATGGATTTAAGTAGTTTAATCTGCTCTCTGAATTTGTTTCTCAGTCCAGTAATCATCTTTGTAGATTACCTCAGTAATTTCTCCATTCAATGTCTTCCTTTTCAAATTAGTTGACGACCAAAGCAGTACAATATCCAAGCTGGGATGACTATGTTTTGGGAAGGCGAGAGGTCAGGTTATGCAAGAATGTTAGAAATGGCTTCCATCAGTTTCTACCCTATCTATTCTAAATATTTTGGGTTATTAGAACTTAGAGATTTATGAGTAGATAATACAATATAGTTATCTTGGCAAGATATCCAACATGAGATTATAGTCATAATAACAATATAGTCACAAGGCCAATATATAGTCACCGGAATATTATATTTATCATGATAATGTATCACTTATGACAAAATATGCATGATTAGAAAATGACAATATAGCACCTATAAAAGATATCACATTGCTAATATAGCCAAGGTGACGATATATACACGATAGTACCGTAACGAAAATAAGAAGATAGTCAAAATGACAACATGGTCATAATGACAATACTGCCACTATGTATATATATTCTCCATGACTCTATAGCTACACTGACAGTAAAGCTATCTTCACAGAAGTGTAAAATTGAAAATACAGCAAACGACAATATAGCCACCATGACAATACAGCCATCTTGACAATAAAGTCACGATACAAATCAATCGCCAGCACATTAGAAACGCGTTGAGAGTAATTTTCAGACTTTATAGATATCATGAAAATATTGCCCCCATGTCAATATATTTGCTATGACAATTTAGCCATTATGATAATACAGTCACGTCGACAATGTATTCACTATGACAATAAAACTACAATGATCATATAACTGATATGACAATACAAAGGAAAAATATAGAAACATTCAACTTATATTCACAAAGGCAATATAACCACCTGACAATATAGATAGTGTAAATAAATAGTCGTTTTCGGATCTTAGGAAACATATAGACTCCAGGACAATATAGTCTCTGTGAAAAAACATTGACTCAGACAGGATTTATCATTATAATATAGTCATAACTTTATAGCTGTCATGTGATTGTAGTCACCATGACAAAATTATCACAATGAAATAAAACGGTATTACAATATAGTTACCATAACCATACACCAATCATGATTATATAATCAGCAGGTTGACATAAACAATATCACAATGTAAAAACCATGACAATATAAGTTGTGATGATATGATATCCATTCAATTACACTTACAATACCAAACATGCCGCCATGAAAATATTATTATCATGATCATATAATCACAATAATATTGTAGCAAATAGCAAAATATATCCCGAACGACAAAATTAACCATAGCAATATAGCCATCAAGTTGATATAGCGACCAAAATAATGTAGCTAGGACGGTATTATATTGAAAATAACGATACAGCCACCATGCCAGTGTCTTCACCATGACAATGTAGCTACCATGAAAATATAGTAACCTTGACTATATATCTACCATGATAAAATATTTGAATTGAAAAATATCCACAACAAGAGTTTAGCTGCTAAAACACGATATCACCATGCCAATATCGGCAAAATGTTATTATTGCCATCATGACAATATACCGCCAGAAAAGAAATATATATACCCACTACTTGACAATATAGCTATTCTGACAATACTGCCAACATGAAAAGACAGTCACCTCCTTGTTATATAACAAAGATGACAAATAGCCATCATGGCAATATAGTGACCTAACAATACAGCCACCATGGCAATATGGTGACCTAACAATACAGGCACCATGGCAATATAGTGACCTAACAATACAGCCTCCATAGCAATATAGTTACCATAACAATGTAATCTTAATGACAATATAGCCAACATGACTATATAGTCACGATGACAATACAACCACCGTGACAATACAGATAACATGACAGTACCGTCTCTAAGACATTATTGCCATGAATTCAACAAATTAAATGACAATATAGATATTATGGCAACACAGTCACCATGACAATATACTCAGAAATTCATTATAATCGCCATAATAAGATTATCCTATCATGAAAATATAACCACCTTACCATTTTGGTTTCCATTGCAATGTAGCTACAGTAATAAAAGATTTACCATGACAGTACTGAAACCATAACAATATAGCATATCATGGCAATGTAGTCACCTGATAATTTAATCAAAATGACAATTTCTCTTCTATAATGGCATATCCTCAAGGGCAATATCAACACCAATAAAAAAGCTTCTATGAAAACACAGTCACTATGACATTATAGATATCATGATAGAAAATCACCATGACAATATAGTTATCATGGCAATATAGCCACTATGACATTATAGTCATAATGACAATATAGTCGCTATGACAATATTGTCATCATGATAATATAATTATCATGATAATATATCACTTATGACAAATTATGCAAGAGTTAAATAATGACAATATATCACCTATAAATAAAGATCACCTTGCCATTATAGCTAAAGTGACGATATATACATCATAGCAATGTAATTAAAATGAAAAGATAGCCAAAATGACGGTATGTTAATAATGACAATACTGCCACTATGAAAATATGTTCCCCAACTGCCACTATGAAAATATGTTCACCATGACACTATAGCTACACTGACAATAAAGCCATATTCACATAAGAGTAACAATGAAAATACAGCTACATTGTCATGGTGACCATATTGGCATGGTGGCTGTATTGTTATTTTCAATATAATGCCGTCCTAACTACATTATCTTGTTCGCTATATTTACTTGCTGGCTATATTGCTATGGTTAATTTTGTCGTTGGGGATATATTATGTCATTAACTACAATTTTGTTTTAATCGTATGATTATCATAATAATATTATCATCGCGGCTTATTTGGTAATGTGAGTGCAAGTGTATGGATGTCTTATCATTGTAAGACTCACGCACACTTCCATTAATTTTTCATTAGGTATTTGTCATTATCATTTTACTGTGAGTTACATAGAGTTAGATGCATGTTGCCACGGGCTCACTGTTCCCACGGGCTACTGTTAATCAGGGTGTTTGAACACGTAAGAGCTGATCTGTTATTTGAACACGTTGTTGAATGGGTGTTGACGGACTCCCATACAACCACTGCCAGTGTGACCTGAGGGAACACACTGGCCAGCATCGTCACACTGTTCACTAGAGTGTGTCGTAGTGCGTCATAAGACTATAGCCCAGAGTACTACAGATGGACGTACATATTCTTTTGTAATAAATCTACAAAGGCCGCCTGATCTTCATCGACTACCATCCACGAAGAAGACCTGTATTCATTCCTGACAATTCAACCTTACAAATGGTGGCAGCGGAGTAAGAGCCTATGTGACCGCGGACGACCGTCACGTCTACTTCATATTTCTACGCCTGGTGGTCCCAGCAGTCATACAAGCCTACCTGACAAGTCTTGGCGCTCGCTCCACTGGACGTTAAGGGCGGAATCCACGGCCGACTACGTTCTCCATCACCCGTATCCCCAGGCAGTGAAGATACGTCTTTATTGCATTGCTGACACTGTGTCACTTGCAAGGGAACACAGCGCCTCCACCGTGGAGTGTGGTCATCACATCCACGCGTCTCCAGCAAGGTCAGCGATCCTGCCAACACCAACGTGGAGGTCATCTTGTCAACCGCTCCAGAGACGCGTCATCATCAGCCGTGGCGACATCCCAGACGTCAGCATCGCGTGGTCCAGCCCTTGTTGCTCGCTCAACTTTCCTGCTAGCGAGCCGCTACTCTGCACACGTCTCCACCTCGCTACACCACACCCGAGACGTCTAAGCGAGCGAATCTCCCATTCAGATAAGAACTGTGTCAAAATGGTTCACTCTGTGAGGTATGCTCCTTTTGTGTGTTACTAGTCCCTAGTCTATCAATATAGACATATGTATATACATATACTTTTGGGTAATATGACTACTCGTCCTTGTAGCTTAACAAATTAATCTAAGGGTTTTTCTTGCATATATTCTTATGTTTTCATACATTGATACTGTTGTTTTTAGTGATGATTACTTTCGCATGCAGAATCTTGTATTGATATGTTGTTATCCCATACTTTTTATTGCCTTTATTTCGGTGCAGTATTATCAATAATATTCAGGTTAGGTATTTTAGATTAGGACAATAGTGTTCATTGTATTCTGATTTTTAGAGAGGTTTATTACTTAAACACTTTAAGTCAGATTGTATTACATGTCTGAAGATATTCCATGCGGTAATCGTAAAGGTTCATATGTACTTAGGAAATTACCTAGAATCTCTTATTATAAACGGAACCAGCCTTCTAAAATGGTGACGTCACACAAAGTTGTTTTGACAGATTCTGGTGACACAGATGACCCACAGAAACCTTCCCATACGTTACCACACCCACACCCTCCTTCCCCTCCACCTCATGAAAACTCAGGACAATCAGATACTTCACAAAAAACAGTTTTCACACTAAAACAAGCTAGGGAACCACACGAGTTATTTGATGGTAAACTATCAAATTTTGATCGGTGGATCAGGAACGTAGAGGACAGTGTTGAACATAATGGTGAGTCAGGAGACAAAGCGCTTATATCGGCTGCTAAAAATCTCATTGATTTCACCAAGCCTAACAATTACGCTAGGGTTGTTTATGACTCAGAGGATGTTCAAAACTGTACATCTTGGGAGGAATTTAAAACGTTGTTTAAATTCGGTTGTGAGGAATCATTCTCAGATAATCTACTAACCGTCCTTTTACGTGCTCTTAACACTACATACACGGATGATATGTCAATCCCTGATCACTGGAGTACCTTACATGGAAGAATGACGTTATTTAGGCAGACTTACGAATCCTCACCCTGGATGTCGGCCATGATGAAGCCTGAAACTCATGTGCAAACACTCGTGCGTTTATTACACATAACCTTCATTCTCAAGGACCTGACCTCCAGACGTAGCTCGGCGGTTACTTGATGAAGACATCGACCCATCATTGTGGGTCAGTAACGAAAGTATTGAGTTACACTGAAAAGAAAGGTGGATATCACAACACCAAGACACTGTGGAGGGTGTCGGCTTCCCAATGTATGAGGAAACATTCTAGTGATCAACACATTCATTCCTCTCACGGCCACTTAAAGCGATGCAGTGATGACAAGCACTCACATAAGGTTACGTGCTTCCGGTGTGGCCAACCAGGACATAAAGCGAATGTGTGTACTTACACATGGGACTCTTTCTCACGCCTCGACCATAACAACAAACGCAGTCAACAACCCATGGCATCACAACCTCGGTCGTCACAATGCTGCAGACCGTGTCATGATTTCCTGCTGTCAGACACCAATCTGACCTTCACCCGCTCGCGCCCCACAACACCAGACAGGTGTTCATATCATAAGAACGCTAGACACACTTCAGCGGAATGTCGAGTATTAGCTAGACAGACGTCATCTAACACAGGTTCATCATGTCATCATCAACAATGACAATCTCTCGCTCATGACAAGACTCCGTCACGTAAGGAACTCTTAAGACATTTTCGTTCTTCGCCATTTTCTCACATTACAAGTTTCGATTTAGTGGGTTCTTTCTAGAAATAAGCCAATCACAATCTTTCTAGACAGCGGCGCGGAAGCAGATGTCATTCATTATGAAATTTATTCAACCATTAATGGGGCGCACTCAACTTGTTCAATGCTCGGACTTTTACCCACCCCTTCAAAGTATCTCAAATGAAAATCTCGACGTAAGGGGCACTATTAAAATGAACATTCGCATTGGCGACTCGGTCATTACCGTAACCCCTTACATTGCTCGTGGTGTAACTTTTCCTGCTAACTTGTTACTAGGACGCCACTCTATGTATGGCACAACATAAGATCTGTCCTATTTATCATGTGGTTTGTGTTGATAATACGTTCCTGCCGTTGTCAGAGAAGAGTTCTCACTCAGTCAGGGTCATTAATACATCTGCTCCCACGTCCTGCTTCACGAAGGCTAATACCCACCCCTTTTATTTTTCTACTCATTGCCCTGGTAAACTTCAAACAAATATGACTCTGCATAGTAACACATTAACGAAGGTTCCTCTCTCACTTTCTCGAACATGGATGACTGATCATGGACTGAGACATAGTCAGGGTGATCTCGCACTAAGAGTAGTTGCTGAACCTTCATCACTAACTATCAAAGGGCTATCGATGGATGCCTCTATTCATGAGACCGCAGATGGAGAGGTTACCGTATACATTGCCAATACGGGACCCACTCCTGTCCGTCTCTGTAGAGGGGCCAAGCTTGTGGAATTCTCCGTTTTGAAGTCCGGAATTCAAGACGAGGAGTTGCATGAGTTTAACATCCGTCTCGTCTCACATTCCATTAAGCCACCACCACCTACTCCTCCTACCCCTGACTCAGCAGTGCACGGCTTGAGTCAGCTCCCCACCATCACCCCTGACATGATATCCAAGGTAGGATTAACCAAACATGTTGACCAGTTAACAGACTTACTTAACCAGTATAGGTCTACTATTGCCTTATCAGGAGAACCACTCGGTAGAACTCATTTGGATGTTCACATTATTAACTTAGAGAAAAACACACAAGTCCCATTGACGTCCCAGCGTATCGATTGCCACACGCACACAGAGACATAGCAAGCAAACTGGTTCAGGACATGTTGAAATATAAGGTCATAGAAGAATCACGATCACCATGGAATTCACCACTTCTGATCGTTCCGAAAAAGGACGGAACTTTTAGACCAGTCATAGATTTTAGAAAACTCAACAACAAGGTCACTTTGAAAGATGGTTTCCCATTACCAGTGGTATCAGAGCTTCTTCATAGCCTCGGTAACAATAAGGTATTTTCAACTTTGGATTTATTGAGCGGATTTTGGCAGATTCCCTTGTCAGAGGAAAGCCGTCCCCTGACTGTGTTCAGTACGCCAGATGGTCATTGGCAGTTCATATGCATCATGCACTTCGGTCTTCATTCCTCACCGGTGATCACCTTCTCAAGGTTAATGACTAACATTTGTCGTCACATGTTGGGCAAAGAAGTATTGGTTTATCTTGATGATATAATTGTCATGTCTCCAGATATTGCTTCTCATTTCAAAAGTCTTGAGAGAGTATTTCTACGACTTAAGGATGCAAACCTAAAGGCAGTTCATATTGACATCGTGTAATCTTAGTCATCAACCAATGCGTCTCTGCTAGTGTTCGAACTGGGAATAGTGACCATACCATAGTAACTCTAGAACATACCATGGGACTAATCGCCCATGCTAGGGTTTCCTCGAGCCAAATGAGTTACCGTAGCCTAGAATGTTGACAGGTAATTTGCATATTATAAGAGAGTTGGGGGGGGGGGGGGGTGACCGGAGTTCGGGTAGTAGTGATGTAGCCGGGGGTGGAGGGTTCAGAAGGTTTCAAGGGAAGTAGGTACAAAACACCAGTACTGTCAAGGCTGGTGTGTTTGTGTAAGTGTGTATGTGTGCGTGTGCATCTGTGCTTTGTGAGTGTGTAAGAATAAAGAGATGGTGGTCATATATGTATAGTTAAGAGACGAGGTATCATAAGTGTAAAACTCTTGCCATAACACACAAATAGTAACTGTATATGGTGATCTCACATTCACACATATACAAGGGCTGCGTTACTCCAGCCACAGTGGTAAGCAGTACAAAATTTCTTTATGATATATTACTTTATCTGTTTACGCCCCTTCAGCTGCATTCATAATCAAACAAGCCAATAATTATTATTATTATCATTATCATTATTACTATCATTATTTGCCACCGTCATTATCATCGGTATTGTTGTTACAGCTTTAATTCTTTGTTTTCTTAATGGTGTTTCGCCGTTTCCTGCCTCAGCGAGGTAGCTCCTAGAACTGGTGAAATCATGACCTCATTCGTTAGTTTCACACTCTTTAATTGTCACGTTTATTGCCCCTAAACCAGAGCCCCCGTCCATATCCAAGCCCTACAGACCAATTCCATGGTTTTCTCCAGACTGTTCCCTATGCCTAGGCTTACCCTAATCACAGCACGTCGCCCCGAGTATAGGATCTCACCTCGGTATGCTTCATTTCACGCCTGCCTGTCACCCTCCTGCATGTTCGGCTCTCATTAACACAGAACCTGTTCCCCTCCTCCGTCCTTCCATCTCCTCATTCTCTCCCTCTCCACCAGTTCCTTCCACTTCTGAGACGAGTATGAAGTTTTTGCGCTTCATACATTATTAGTTCCATGATTATCATTATAATATCAATAATACTAATATTACTACTAATAATAATAATGACAATAATAGTAATGATAATGTTGATAATAACGATGATAGTAATAATTATGATAGTGATGGTCATAATAATAGTAATGATAATATTGATAATAACGATGATAGTAATAATTATGATAGTGATGGTCATAATAATAGTAATGATAATATTGATAATAACGATGATAGTAATAATTATGATAGTGATGGTCATAATAATAGTAATGATGATATTGATAATAATGATGATGGTAATAATTATGATAGTGATGGTCATAATAGTAATAATAACAATAATAATAATAATAATAATGATAATAATGATAATGATGATGATGATAATAATGATATTAATGATAATAGTGATAATTGTAATAATAATAATAATGATAATGATAATGATGATGATAATAATGATAATGATAGTACGGTAGTACGATAGACGATCCTCACTTGGCCCCCTTCTCTCTAACTTCTTTTGGAAAAGTAAAAACAGGAGGGGAGGATATCCAACTCTCACCCCTTTTAGTAGCCTTCTACCACACATATTCGCCTTATCCCACATTAGCAAGGTAGCGTTAAGAACAGAGGAGTGAGCCTTAGAGGGTATAGGATATCCTCACTTGGCTCAACTCCCCGTTCCTTCTTTTGGAAAATTATAAACGGGAGGGGAGGAAGACATTTGCATCATGTGAAGACATTAAAATTATGTGAAGATGTGGACATCATGTGAAGACATTAACATTATGTGAAGGTGTGGACATCATGTGAAGACATAATTAAGAAGCTTCTCGATTTTTCTTGTAAAACGTCATCTCAACCACCATCACCCACCAACGCCTGCTGTATCGACCAGTGCCTTCACCCTATGCCTTCCCAGAGTCTGGAGCAAACGAAGTCAATTACCCAAAGGCACGTCACTATGGCAGTGGAGGAGGAAGTCACGTTTTTTTGCTGTTCTCGACTCCCTCTTCCAGGTTGGTTGATGAAGCAGATGGGCATGTAGAAAATCGCACGGCCTTCTGTCCTCTTGACTTTCTGATTAATGTGGTGAAAGGTCGAAATGCATTGACCCCTATTAGTATGTCCACGCCTATATATATATATATATATATATATATATATATATATATATATATATATATATATATATATATATATATATATATATATATATATATATATATATATATATATAAATATCCCTGGGGATAGGGGAGAAAGAATACTTCCCACGTATTCCCTGCGTGTTGTAGAAGGCGACTAAAAGGGGAGGGAGCGGGTGGCTGGAAATCCTCCCCTCTCTTCTTTTTTTTTTTTTTTTGATTTTCCAAAAGAAGGAACAGAGAAGGGGGCCAGGTGAGGATATTCCCTCTAAGGCCCAGTCCTCTGTTCTTAACGCTACCTCGCTAATGCGGGAAATGGCGAATAGTATGAAAGAAAAAAAGAATTTATATATATATATATATATATATATATATATATATATATATATATATATATATATATATATATATATATATATTTTTATTTTTTTTTATTATACTTTGTCGCTGTCTCCCGCGTTTGCGAGGTAGCGCAAGGAAACAGACGAAAGAAATGGCCCAACCCCCCCCCCCCATACACATGTATATACATACGTCCACACACGCAAATATACATACCTACACAGCTTTCCATGGTTTACCCCAGACGCTTCACATGCCTTGATTCAATCCACTGACAGCACGTCAACCCGGTATACCACATCGCTCCAATTCACTCTATTCCTTGCCCTCCTTTCACCCTCCTGCATGTTCAGGCCCCGATCACACAAAATCTTTTTCACTCCATCTTTCCACCTCCAATTTGGTCTCCCTCTTCTCCTCGTTCCCTCCACCTCCGACACATATATCCTCTTGGTCAATCTTTCCTCACTCATTCTCTCCATGTGCCCAAACCACTTCAAAACACCCTCTTCTGCTCTCTCAACCACGCTCTTTTTATTTCCACACATCTCTCTTACCCTTACGTTACTCACTCGATCAAACCACCTCACACCACACATTGTCCTCAAACATCTCATTTCCAGCACATCCATCCTCCTGCGCACAACTCTATCCATAGCCCACGCCTCGCAACCATAAAACATTGTTGGAACCACTATCCCTTCAAACATACCCATTTTTGCTTTCCGAGATAATGTTCTCGACTTCCACACATTCTTCAAGGCCCCCAGAATTTTCGCCCCCTCCCCCACCCTATGATCCACTTCCGCTTCCATGGTTCCATCCGCTGCCAGATCCACTCCCAGATATCTAAAACACTTCACTTCCTACAGTTTTTCTCCATTCAAACTCACCTCCCAATTGACTTGACCCTCAACCCTACTGTACCTAATAACCTTGCTCTTATTCACATTTACTCTTAACTTTCTTCTTCCACACACTTTACCAAACTCAGTCACCAGCTTCTGCAGTTTCTCACATGAATCAGCCACCAGCGCTGTATCATCAGCGAACAACAACTGACTCACTTCCCAAGCTCTCTCATCCCCAACAGACTTCATACTTGCCCCTCTTTCCAAAACTCTTGCATTTACCTCCCTAACAGCCCCATCCATAAACAAATTAAACAACCATGGAGACATCACACACCCCTGCCGCAAACCTACATTCACTGAGAACCAATCACTTTCCTCTCTTCCTACACGTACACATGCCTTACATCCTCGATAAAAACTTTTCACTGCTTCTAACAACTTTCCTCCCACACCATATATTCTTAATACCTTCCACAGAGCATCTCTATCAACTCTATCATATGCCTTCTCCAGATCCATAAATGCTACATACAAATCCATTTGCTTTTCTAAGTATTTCTCACATACATTCTTCAAAGCAAACACCTGATCCACACATCCTCTACCACTTCTGAAACCACACTGCTCTTCCCCAATCTGATGCTCTGTACATGCCTTCACCCTCTCAATCAATACCCTCCCATATAATTTACCAGGAATACTCAACAAACTTATACCTCTGTAATTTGAGCACTCACTCTTATCCCCTTTGCCTTTGTACAATGGCACTATGCACGCATTCCACCAATCCTCAGGCACCTCACCATGAGTCATACATACATTAAATAACCTTACCAACCAGTCAACAATACAGTCACCCCCTTTTTTAATAAATTCCACTGCAATACCATCGAAACCTGCTGCCTTGCCGGCTTTCATCTTCCGCAAAGCTTTCACTACCTCTTCTCTGTTTACCAAATCATTTTCCCTAACCCTCTCACTTTGCACACCACCTCGACCAAAACACCCTATACCTGCCACTCTATCATCAAACACATTCAACAAACCTTCAAAATACTCACTCCATCTCCTTCTCACATCACCACTACTTGTTATCACCTCCCCATTTGCGCCCTTCACTGAAGTTCCCATTTGCTCCCTTGTCTTACGCACTTTATTTACCTCCTTCCAGAACATCTTTTTATTCTCCCTAAAATTTAATGATACTCTCTCACCCCAACTCTCATTTGCCCTTTTTTTCCACCTCTTGCACCTTTCTCTTGACCTCCTGTCTCTTTCTTTTATACATCTCCCACTCAATTGCATTTTTTCCCTGCAAAAATCGTCCAAATGCCTCTCTCTTCTCTTTCACTAATACTCTTACTTCTTCATCCCACCACTCACTACCCTTTCTGATCAACCCACCTCCCACTCTTCTCATGCCACAAGCATCTTTTGCGCAATCCATCACTGATTCCCTAAATACATCCCATTCCTCCCCCACTCCCCTTACTTCCATTGTTCTCACCTTTTTCCATTCTGTACTCAGTCTCTCCTGGTACTTCCTCACACAGGTCTCCTTCCCAAGCTCACTTACTCTCACCACCCTCTTCACCCCAACATTCACTCTTCTTTTCTGAAAACCCATACAAATCTTCACCTTAGCCTCCACAAGATAATGATCAGACATCCCTCCAGTTGCACCTCTCAGCACATTAACATCCAAAAGTCTCTCTTTCGCACGCCTGTCAATTAACACGTAATCCAATAATGCTCTCTGGCCATCTCTCCTACTTACATAAGTATACTTATGTATATCGCGCTTTTTAAACCAGGTATTCCCAATCACCAATCCTTTTTCAGCACATAAATCTACAAGCTCTTCACCATTTCCATTTACAACACTGAACACCCCATGTATACCAATTATTCCCTCAACTGCCACATTACTCACCTTTGCATTCAAATCACCCATCACTATAACCCGGTCTCGTGCATCAAAACCACTAACACACTCATTCAGCTGCTCCCAAAACACTTGCCTCTCATGATCTTTCTTCTCATGCCCGGGTGCATATGCACCAATAATCACCCACCTCTCTCCATCAACTTTCAGTTTTACCCATATTAATCGAGAATTTACTTTCTTACATTCTATCACATACTCCCACAACTCCTGTTTCAGGAGTATTGCTACTCCTTCCCTTGCTCTTGTCCTCTCACTAACCCCTGACTTTACTCCCCAGACATTCCCAAACCACTCTTCCCCTTTACCCTTGAGCTTCGTTTCACTCAGAGCCAAAACATCCAGGTTCCTTTCCTCAAACATACTACCTATCTCTCCTTTTTTCACATCTTGGTTACATCCACACACATTTAGACACCCCACTCTGAGCCTTCGAGGAGGATGAGCACTCCCCGCGTGACTCCTTCTTCTGTTTCCCATTTTAGAAAGTTAATACAAGGAGGGGAGGATTTCTGGCCCCCCGCTCCCGTCCCCTCTAGTCGCTTTCTACGACACGCGAGGAATACGTGGGAAGTATTCTTTCACCCCTATCCCCAGGGATAATATACATATATATATACATATACACATACACACACATACACATACATACGTACATATACACACACACACACACACACACACATACATATATATATACATATGAAAAATGTAAGAAACAATTTAGAAAACTGAAAGTTCTAGCTTGAAATGAATGAAAAAATGAATGTCACATAATGGTTCAACCTCCGGCTATGGAAAAAGGAAATGTATAATTTATTTACACAAACGTCAATAGCAGTTCTCATCCATTTAACCACTGTATCAATAAGCTTCAATGTCTAAGCTACATTTTTCTCCAATTTCACTATTTTCTTGTCAAAACACCATGTATGAAAACTATCACTCCAGTAACACAACTATAAACATTTACTTCCCCTTTAAAAAGAAGTTCTGGGGAAGTCTGTCTCGATACACTGCGGGAAACTCTACCACCTGGCGAGGTTTGTGTTGCAATGGTCCCCGATATATATATATATATATATATATATATATATATATATATATATATATATATATATATATATATATATATATATATATATATATATATATATATATGATATATATATATATATATATATATATATATATATATATATATATATATATATATATATATATATATATATATATATATATATATATATATATTCCCTGAGGATAGGGGAGAAAGAATACTTCCCACGTATTCCCTGCGTGTCGTAGAAGGCGACTAAAAGGGAAGGGAGCGGGGGGCTGGAAATCCTCCCCTCTCGTTTTTTTTTTTTTTTTTTCCAAAAGAGGGAACAGAGGAGAGGTCCAGGTGAGGATATTCCCTCAAAGACCCAGTCCTCTGTTCTTAACGCTACCTCGCTATCGCGGGAAATAGCGAATAGTATGAAAAAAAAAAAAAAAAAAAAATATATATATATATATATATATATATATATATATATATATATATATATATATATATATATATATATATATATATATATATGTATGTATATATCCCTGGGGATAGAGGAGAAAGAATACTTCCCACGTATTCCCTGCGTGTCGTAGAAGGCGACTAAAAGGGGAGGGAGCGGGTGGCTGGAAATCCTCCCCTCTCATTTTTTTTTTTTTTCAATTTTCCAAAAGAAGTAACAGAGAAGGGAGCCAGGTGAGGATATTCCCTCAAAGACCCTGTCCTCTGTTCTTAACGCTACCTCGCTAACGCGGGAAATGGCGAATAGTATGAAAGAAAACATATATATATATATATATATATATATATATATATATATATATATATATATATATATATATATATATATATATATATATATATATATATATATATATATATTGTTTAGAAAAGGTAGTGAGTGGTAGGATGAAGAAGCAAGATTATTAGTGAAAGAGAAGAGAGAGGCATTTGAACGATTTTTGCAGGGAAAAAATGCAAATGAGTGGGAGATGTATAAAAGAAAGTGGCAGGAGGTCAAGAGAAAGGTGCAAGAGGTGAAAAAGAGGGCAAATGAGAGTTGGGGTGAGAGAGTATCATTAAATTTCAGGGAGAATAAAAAGATGTTTTGGAAGGAGGTAAATAAAGTGCTTAAGACAAGGGAGCAAATGGGAACTTCAGTGAAGGGGGCAAATGGGGAGGTGATAACAAGTAGTGGTGATGTGAGAAGGAGATGGAGTGAGTATTTTGAAGGTTTGTTGAATGTGTTTGATGATAGAGTGGCAGATATAGGGCGTTTTGGTCGAGGTGGTGTGCAAAGTGAGAGGGTTAGGGAAAATGATTTGGTAAATAGAGAAGAGGTAGTAAAAGCTTTACGGAAGATGAAAGCCGGCAAAGCAGCAGGTTTGGATGGTATTGCAGTGGAATTTATTAAAAAGGGGGTGACTGTATTGTTGACTGGTTGGTAAGGTTATTTAATGTATGTATGATTCATGGTGAGGTGCCTGAGGATTGGCGGAATGCTTGCATAGTGCCATTGTACAAAGGCAAAGGGGTTAAGAGTGAGTGCTCAAATTACAGAGGTATAAGTTTGTTGAGTATTCCTGGTAAATTATATTGGAGGGTATTGATTGAGAGGGTGAAGGCGTGTACAGAGCATCAGATTGGGGAAAAGCAGTGTGGTTTCAGAAGTGGTAGAGGATGTGTGGATCAGGTGTTTGCTTTGAAGAATGTATGTGAGAAATACTTAGAAAAACAAATGGATTTGAATGTAGCATTTATTGATCTGGAGAAGGCATATTATAGAGTTGATAGAGATGCTCTGTGGAAGGTTTTAAGAATATATGGTGTGGGAGGCAAGTTGTTAGAGGCAGTGAAAAGTTTTTATCTAGGATGTAAGGCATGTGTACATGTAGGAAGAGAGGAAAGTGATTGGTTCTCAGTGAATGTAGGTTTGCGGCAGGGGTGTGTGATGTCTCTATGGTTGTTTAATTTGTTTATGGATGGGGTTGTTAGGGAGGTGAATGCAAGAGTTTTGGAAAGAGTGGCAAGTATGCAGTCTGTTGTGGATGAGAGAGCTTGGGAAGTGAGCTAGTTGTTGTTCGCTGATGATACAGCGCTGGTGGCTGCTTCATGTGAGAAACCGCAGAAGTTGGTGACTGAGTTTGGTAAAGTGTGTGAAGGAAGAAAGTTAAGAGTAAATGTGAATAAGAGCAAGGTTATTAGGTACAGTAGGGATGAGGGTCAAGTCAATTGGGAGGTAAGTTTGGATGGAGAAAAACTGGAGGAAGTAAAGTGTGTTAGATATCTGGGAGTGGATCTGGCAGCGGATGGAACCATGGAAGCGGAAGTGAATCATAGGGTGGGGGAGGAGGCGAGAATTCTGGGAGCCTTGAAGAATGTTTGGAAGTCGAGAACATTACCTCGGAAAGCAAAAATGGGTATGTTTGAAGGAATAGTGGTTCCAACAATGTTGTATGGTTGCGAGGCGTGGGCTATGGATAGAGTTGTGCGCAGGAGGGTGGTTGTGCTGGAAATGAGATGTTTGAGGACAATATGTGGTGTGAGGTGGTTTGATCGAGTAAGTAATGTAAGGGTGAGAGAGATGTGTGGAAATAAAAAGAGTGTGGTTGAGAGAGCAGAAGAGGGTGTTTTGAAATGGTTTGGTCACATGGAGAGAATGAGTGGGGAAAGATTGACCAAGATGATATATGTGTCAGAGGTGGAGGGAACGAGGAGAAGTGGGAGACCAAATTGGAGGTGGAAAGATGGAGTGAAAAAGATTTTGTGTGATCGGGGCCTGAACATGCAGGAGGGTGAAAGGCGTGCAAGGAATAGAGTGAATTGGAACGATGTGGTATACCGGGGTCGACGTGCTGTCAATGGATTGAATCAGGGCATGTGAAGCGTCTGGGGTAAACCATGGAAAGTGTGCGGGGCCTGGATGTGGAAAGGGAGCTGTGGTTTCGGTGCATTATTTCATGACAGCTAGAGACTGAGTGTGAACGAATGGGGCCTTTGGTGTCTTTCCTAGCGCTACCTCGCACACATGGGGGGAGGGGGTTGTTATTCCATATGTGGCGAGGTGGCGTTGGGAAGAAATAAAGGCAGACAGTAAGAATTATGTACATGTGTATATATGTATAAGTCTGTGTGTGTATATATATGTGTACATTGAGATGTATAGGTATGTATATTTGCGTGTGTGGACGTGTATGTATATACATGTGTATGTGGGCGGGTTGGGCCATTCTTTCGTCTGTTTCCTTGCGCTACCTCGCTAACGCGGGAGACAGCGACAAAGTAAAATAAATATAAATAAAATATATATATATATATATATATATATATATATATATATATATATATATATATATATATATATATATATATATATATATATATATATCGTAGGTACGTTTGAAGGAATAGTGGTTCCAACACTGTTATATGGTTGCGAGGCATGGGCTATAGACAGGGTTGTGCGGAGGAGGGTGGATGCGTTGCAAATGAATTGTTTGAAGGACAGTATGTGGTGTGAGGTGGTTTGATCGAGTAAGTAATGAAAGAGTGAGAGAGATGTGTGGTAATAAAAAGAATGTGGTTGAGGCGAGTAGAAGAGGGTGTATGGAAATGGTTTTGTCACATGGAGAAAATGTGTGAGGAAAGATTGACAAACAGGATATATGTGTCAGAGGTGAAGGGAACGTGGAGAAGTGGGAGACCAAATTGGAGGCGGGAGGCAGCGACTAAGTATAACGAAATAAAAAAAAAATTGAAAAAAAAAAAAAAAATATATATATATATATATATATATATATATATATATATATATATATATATATATATATATATATATATATATATATATATATATATATATATATATATATATATATATATATATATATATACATATATATATATATATATATATATATATATATATATGTGTATATATATATATATATATATATATATATATATATATATATATATATATATATATATAGTCTTGGCAGTAAAGTCAGGGGCTATTGAGAGGACAGGAGCAAGGGAAGGAATAGCAGTACTCCTGAAACAGGAGTTGTGGGAGTATGCGATAGAATGTAAGAAAGTAAATTCTCGATTAATATGGGTAAAACTGAAAGTTGATGGAGGGAGATGGGTGATTATTGGTGCATATGCACCTGGGCATGAGAAGAAAGATCATGAGAGGCAAGTGTTTTGGAAGCAGCTGAATGAGTGTGTTAGTGGTTTTGATGCACGAGACCGGGTTATAGTGATGGGTGATTTGAATGCAAAGGTGAGTAATGTGGAAGATGCGGGAATAATTGGTATACATGGGGTGGTCAGTGTTGTAAATGGAAATGGTGAAGAGCTTGTAGATTTATGTGCTTAAAAAGGACTGGTGATTGGGAATACCTGGTTTAAAAAGCGAGATATACATAAGTATACGTATGTAAGTAGGAGAGATGGCCAGAGAGCGTTATTGGATTACGTGTTAATTGACAGGCGCGTGAAAGAGAGAATTTTGGATGTTAATGTGCTGAGAGGTGCAACTGGAGGGATGTCTGATCATTATCTTGTGGAGGCAAAGGTGAAGATTTGTATGGGTTTTCAGAAAAGAAGAGTGAATGTTGGGGTGAAGAGGGTGGTGAGAGTAAGCGAGCTTGGGAAGGAGACTTGTGTGAGGAAGTACCAGGAGAGACTGAGTACAGAATGGAAAAAGGTGAGAACAATGGAAGTAAGGGGAGTGGGGGAGGAATGGGATGTAGTTAGGGAATCAGCGATGGATTGCGCAAAAGATGCTTGTGGCATGAGAAGAGTGGGAGGCGGGTTCATTAGAAAGGGTAGTGAGTGGTGGGATGAAGAAGTAAGATTATTAGTGAAAGAGAAGAGAGAGGCATTTGGACGATTTTTACAGGAAAAAAATGCAAATGAGTGGGAGATGTGTAAAAGAAAGAGACACGATGTGATGAGAAAGGTGCAAGAGGTGAAAAAGAGGGCAAATGAGAGTTGGGGTGAGAGAGTATCATTTAATTTTAGGGAGAATAAAAAGATGTTCTGGAAGGATGTAAATAAAGTGCGTAAGACAAGGGAGCAAATGGGAACTTCAGTGAAGGGGGCAAATGGGGAGGTGATAACAAGTAGTGGTGATGTGAGAAGGAGATGGAGTGAGTATTTTGAAGGTTTGTTGAATGTGTTTGATGACAGAATGGCAGATATAGGGTGTTTTGGTCGAGGTGGTGTGCAAAGTGAGAGAGTTAGGGAAAAAATGATTTGGTAAACAGAGAAGAGGTAGTAAAAGCTCTGCGGAAGATGAAAGCCGGCAAGGCAGCAGGTTTGGATGGTACTGCAGTGGAATTTATTAAAAAAGGGGGTGACTGTATTATTGACTGGTTGGTAAGGTTATTTAATGTATGTATGACTCATGGTGAGGTGCCTCAGGATTGCCGGAATGCGTGCATAGTGCCATTGTACAAAGGCAAAGGGGATAAGAGTGAGTGCTCAAATTACAGAGGTATAAGTTTGTTGAGTATTCCTGGTAAATCATATGGGAGGGTATTGATTGAGAGGTTGAAGGCATGTACAGAGCATCAGATTAGGGAAGAGCAGTGTGGTTTCAGAAGTGGTACAGGATGTGTGGATCAGGTGTATGCTTTGAAGAATGTATGTGAGAAATACTTAGAAAAGCAAATGGATTTGTATGTAGCATTTATGGATCTGGAGAAGGCATATGATAGAGTTGATAGAGATGCTCTGTGGAAGGTATTAAGAATATATGGTGTGGGAGGTAAGTTGTTAGAAGCAGTGAAAAGTTTTTATCGAGGTTGTATGGCATGTGTACGTGTAGGAAGAGAGGAAAGTGATTGGTTCTCAGTGAATGTAGGTTTGCGGCAAGGGGTGAGTGATATCTCCATGGTTGGTTAATTTGTTTATGGATGGGGTTGTTAGGGAGGTGAATGCAAGAGTTTTGGAAAGAGGGGCAAGTATGAAGTCTGTTGTGGATGAGAGAGCTTGGGAAGTGAGTCAGTTGTTGTTCGCTGATGATACAGCGCTGGTGGCTGATTCATGTGAGAAACTGCAGAAGCTGGTGACTGAGTTTGGTAAAGTGTGTGAAAGAAGAAAGTTAAGAGTAAATGTGAATAAGAGCAAGGTAATTAGGTACAGTAGGGTTGAGGGTCAATTCAATTGGGAGGTTGGTTTGAAAGGAGCAAAACTGGAGGAAGTAAAGTGTTTTAGATATCTGGGAGTGGATCTGGCAGCGGATGGAAACGTGGAAGCGGAAGTGCATCATAGGGTGGGGGAGGGGTCGAAAATCCTGGGAGCCTTGAAGAATGTGTGGAAGTCGAGAAAATTGTCTCGGAAAGCAAAAATAGGTATGTTTGAAGGAATAGTGGTTCCAACAATATTGTATGGTTGCGAGGCGTGGGCTATGGATAGAGTTGTGCGCAGGAGGATGGATGTGCTGGAAATGAGATGTTTGAGGACAATGTCTGGTGTGAGGTGGTTTGATCGAGTAAGGAAGCTAAGGGTAAGAGAGATGTGTGGAAATAAAAAGAGCGTGGTTGAGAGAACAGAAGAGGGTGTTTTGAAATGGTTTGGGCACATGGAGAGAATGAGTGAGGAAAGATTGACCAAGAGGATATATGTGTCGGAGGTGGAGGGAACGAGGAGAAGTGGGAGACCAAATTGGAGGTGAAAAGATGGAGTGAAAAAGATTTTGTGTGATCGGGGCCTGAACATGCAGGAGGGTGAAAGGCGGGCAAGGAATAGAGTGAATTGGATCGATATGGTCTACCGGGGTTGACGTGCTGTCAGTGGATTGAATCAGGGCATGTGAAGTGTCTCGGGTAAACCATGGAAAGCTGTGTTGGTATGTATATTTGCGTGTGTGGACGTATGTATATACATGTGTATGGGGCTGGGTTGGGCCATTTCTTTCGTGTGTATCCTTGCGCTACCTCGCAAACGCGGGAGACAGCGACAAAGCAAAAAAAAAAAAAAAATGATATATATATATATATATATATATATATATATATATATATATATATATATATATATATATATATGTGCGTGTGTGGATCTGTATGTATATACATGTGTATGTGGGTGGGTTGGGCCATTCTTTCGTTTGTTTCCTTGCGCTACCTCGCTAACGCGGGAGACAGCGACAAAGTATAATAAAGAAATAAAAAAATGCATATATATATATATATATATATATATATATATATATATATATATATATAAGTGAGTGAAGGAAGAGTCAAACTCGGGAACTACCTCTTCCCATTACCGGAGACAGAAACCTTTCGTCCCGTGCGGCCATCATCCCAAAACTTTATATCTTCCACTGGAAGCATTGGCTCCTGGATTTTTAGATGTCCACACGAACGAAAGACGAAAAAAAAGAAATGAAAAAATATCGAGAGTCGCGTTTAATATTCCTGGATATTATTTTCTACTACAGAAATCGTAGTGAATCACGAAGTAGCCAACTGTGTCTAAGTTTGAAGATCACAAGCCGGTTCTACTGGAGGGAAAATCGTGTTGTATAAAGACATGCACTCGAGGGGCAGTTCAGAACTGGATCCTTCACCTTGACGGTCCTTAATCTGTGGCCTTCTTGTCCATGCAGGTCGGAGGCCTCCCAGGCTAGGTAGCCAGGCAGGCAGCCACGGGGGAACTATTCCTCTGATTGCTCTCTGGTCCAGCCCGCCACCGCCTGACCGGAGGCATAAGGGCGTGAGTGGGAGAGTGAGAGGGAGGGAGAGCTGATCCAGGCCTGCTGCATCAGGGAAGGGGCAGGAGGAGGAAGAGGGGGAGATGGGAGGGTAGAACAGGAGTAGAAGGGGAGGAAGGATGAGAGAGAGAGAGAGAGAGAGAGAGAGAGAGAGAGAGAGAGAGAGAGAGAGAGAGAGAGAGAGAGAGAGAGAGAGAGAGAGAGAGAGAGAGAGGCTGGTTGATCAACCAGTTCGTCCTATTATCATTGGTCGACAGTGTCTGGTAAATCATAAGGTCGAACACATGTCTAAAGTATTTATCACCCTTGGATCTGTCACTCGTCTGTCATTTATCTCTAAGCGCTTTTAGTCTGTCTATTTCGTTAAGATAATTTCGGACATAGGTACACAGATCCCTTACCCTTGTGTTTTCTTGGATGTCTCTCTAGTTTATACATGTCCCAGATGGACAGTGTTGAATGGCTGTCTCGTATCTTTCAGACATCTTGGGATTTTAGATATATGATGATCATTCAAGCTGAAAATCTGACAATTCTGTCTATACGATCGTTGATGATACATCAACTAAGTTCGAAAGCACCCTTCGTGAAGGAAGAGTGAGAGAAAAGAAAGTGCCCATATATATCCATGCTTCTGTTTTATGCCTGTTTGCGGTTTCCCGTGTTTGCGAGGTGGCGCCAAGAACACACAAATAAATGGTCTCATTCGCTCACGTTCCTTCTCAAGCTGTCATGTGTAATGCACTGAAACCACAGCCCCTTATCTGCATATATTTGTCACACCATCGAAGCCGTGTGAGATTAAAGTCCATGCCACCCTCACCAAGGTGAGGTTGGGATACACATAAAACACTAGAAGTCTTGTGTGTGTCTTTTAACCTACGATAGATTACTTTGTGTTGAGAGATGATGTAAGTTGATATGTTTCAAGAAAGTGGATTAAGCGAAATTGGCCAGCAGAGGATGAGGGCTGATAAGGAACCGGAGAGATGAAGGATATAATCGTCTATTGTGGAGGAGGAATATCATCCAGGTCTAACCTCAGTTGGGATAACGGTGGTGCTGGGGTAGACATAACACTGGCAGGTAGGAATGACGACAAAGTAAAAGAGGATTCTCGACACTGGAATGTGGAGATGAACAAGATTCTGGATCAAAGGCTTTATCTGCACATATCGAATGAGGGAGTCTATGTTTATGTTTATGACCGGTGTAGACCCCGTTGCTCACCAACGTGAGACGAAGGGTATTCGAGTACATAGCGGTTAGCATTCCCTCCTCTTGCACATGGGTCCCGGGTTCGATCCTGGCTGTTGGCGGTATGTATGTTCTATGAAGGTGTGCGTTTCTATCCACTATGTTCGTATATATATATATATATATATATATATATATATATATATATATATATATATATATATATATATATATAGTGAGTGGTGTGATGAAGAAGTAAGATTATTAGTGAAAGAGAAGAGAGAGGCATTTGGACGATTTTTGCAGGGAAACAATGCAAATGAGTGGGAGATGTATAAAAGAAAGAGGCAGGAGGTCAAGAGAAAGGTGTAAGGTGAAAAAGAAGACAAATAAGAGTTGGGGTGAGAGAGTATCATTAAATTTTCGGCAGGATAAAAAGATGTTTTGGAAGGAGGTAAATAAAGTGTGTAAGACAAGGGAATAAATGGGAACATCAGTGAAAGGGGCTAATTGGGAGGTGATAACAAGTAGTGGTGAAATGAGAAGGAGATGGAGTAAGTATTTTGAAGGTTTGTTGAATGTGTTTGATGATAGAGTGGCAGATATAGGGTGTTTTGGTCGAGGTGGTGTGCAAAGTGAGAGGGTTAGGGAGAATGATTTGGTAAACAGAGAAGAGGTAGTAAAAGCTTTATATTCCTGGTAAATCATATGGAAGGGTATTGATTGAGAGGGTGAAGGCATGTACAGAGCATCAGATTGGGAAAGTGTAGTGTGGTTTCAGAAGTGGTAGAGGATGTGTGGATCAGGTGTTTGCTTTGAAGACTGTGTGAGAAATACTTAGAAAAGCAAATGGATTTGTATGTAGCATTTATGGATCTGGAGAAGGCATATGATAGAGTTAATAGATGTGCTCTGTGGAAGATGTTAAGAATACATGGTGTGGGAGGCAAGTTGTTAGAAGGAGTGAAAAGTTATTATTGAGGATATAAGGCATGTGTACGAGTAGGAAGCGAGGAAAGTGGTTGGTTCTCAGTGAATGTTGGACAATATGTGGTGTGAGTTTTTTTTTTTATAAAATAATGAAAGGGTAGCTGGAGGATATATTTACAATCATAGAAAAAATGACGCATCCATTTCAGCTGCCAGGTCATGGCATAGGGGATAACTAGAAGTTGCCAGGGCCTGACTGGGGTCTCACTGATCGGAAACCCGTGGACGTCTAACACAGCATGGACAAGTGATCCTGCCGAGCCACTTGAGACAACGGGAGAAGACACGTCGGAAGGTGGAGCGAGGCGCCCTTCTGGCCTCAGTAGGACCACGGCAGCAGTCTCCTCCTGAGGCTTCTCCGGAAATCCCAAGGTTAAGGCGGGAGACAGGGGTGGTGGTCACTGTGGTAGGGGACGGGGTGGTGGAAATAGTACCTCGGGACAGGATTATTGGGAACTGCAAGCGAGAGGGTGGCGGGAATAGATCCGTGAGACGGGGTGGTGGGAGTAGAGCCAAGAGACGGGGTGGTTGGAGAGCCAGGGGAAGAGGTAGTGGGAGGAGAGACTGGCGACTGATAGGTGGGAGGAGAGCCAGGGTACGGGGTGGTGGGAGGATAACCAGGGGAGTGGGTGATGGGAGAATTTCCCGGGGAAGGGATGGTGGAAGTTGCCGAGAACGGAGTAGTGGGAGTAGAGTCAAGGGACGGGGTACTGGGAGAATTTCCACGGAACGGGGTAGTGGGAGAAGTTCCTGGCAAGGGATTGCTGGAGTAAGTTCCTCGTGATGGGGTGGTGGGAGTACTTCCTGTGGAGGGGGTGATGGGACTACTTCCTCTGGAGGGGATGGTGGGAGAACTTCCTCTGGATGGGATGGTGGGAGTACTTCCTGTGGAGGGGATGATGGGACTTCTTCCTCTGGAGGGGATGGTGGGAGAACTTCCTCTGGATGGGGTGGTGGGAGTACTTCCTGTGGAGGGGGTGATGGGACTTCTTCCTCTGGAGGGGATGGTGGGAGAACTTCCTCTGGATGGGGTGGTGGGAGTACTTCCTGTGGAGGGGTTGATGGGACTACTTCCTCTGGAGGTGGTGGTTGGAGATGGTCCATAGGAGGTGGTGGTGGGAATGGTACCTGGAGAGGGTATGGTGGGAATGGTACCATGTCAGGGTGTGGTGGGAATGGTACCATATCAGGGTGTGGTGGGAATGGTACTATGAGAGGTTGTTGGAATGGTACCATATCAGGGTGTGGTGGGAATGGTATCATGTCAGGGTGTGGTGGGAATGGTACTATGAGAGGTTGTTGGAATGGTACCATATCAGGGTGTGGTGGGAATGGTATCATGTCAGGGTGTGGTGGGAATGGTACCATATCAGGTTGTGGTGGGAATGGTACTATGAGAGGTTGTTGGAATGGTACCATATCAGGGTGTGGTGGGAATGGTACCATATCAGGTTGTGGTGGGAATGGTACTATGAGAGGTTGTTGGAATGGTACCATATCAGGTTGTGGTGGGAATGGTACTATGAGAGGTTGTTGGAATGGTACCATATCAGGGTGTGGTGGGAATGGTACTATGAGAGGTTGTTGGAATGGTACCATATCAGGGTGTGGTGGGAATGGCACCATATCAGGGTGTGGTGGGAATGGTACTATGAGAGGTTGTTGGAATGGTACCATATCAGGGTGTGGTGGGAATGGTATCATGTCAGGGTGTGGTGGGAAGGGTACCATATCAGGGTGTTGTGGGAATGGTACCATATCAGGGTGTGGTGGGAATGGTACTATGAGAGGTTGTTGGAATGGCACCATCTCAGGGTGTTGTGGGAATGGTACCATCTCAGGTTGTGGTGGGTGTCCTACCATATCAGGATGTGGTGGGAATGGTATGATGTAAGGGGGTTGTGAGAGGAATTGCTGTAGAACCTCGAAGGTCGCGACTGGAGTTTCCTCTGGAACCTCCTGGGTAACAACAAATGGAGTGTCCTCTGGAACCTCCAGTGTGGTGACTGGTGTGTCCTGTGGAACCTCCAGGGTCACCACTGGAGTTTGCTCTGGAACCTCCAGGGTTGCGACTGGAGTTTCTTGTGGAACCTCCAGGGTCGTGACCGTAGTGTGTTCTACTACTTTATCCTGGGTACAAGTGGAATGAACCTCTTTCTGGCGGTGGCGTCTTCGTACTCTGGGAATTCTTTGGGGCTTGGGTTCCAACAGTTCCCAGAACCTTGGCCTTTCAACATAACCGATTGTGTCATCCATCACTATTGATAATCTCTTTTTAATCCTGTACGAAAGGAAAGGAACTCATTACAAAGTATATCCTGGATACTTTCAGAAATATAGTTATGTTCAGCTTTCACATGATAGTGAAGTTATATGTTTGATAGTGAAGATATAATCAGAAAGTTATTTGACTCCAGTATTAAGGATATATAAATGCTGTTACTGTAATCTCAGTGATAGTGAAGATACAGTATAAGGGTCACTGTTGTCCATTTGTAAGTGAAGATACATTGAGAAAGTTATTCCAATCCAGTCTTATGGACGTAAGCAATGCATTTACTGTAATTTCAGTGGTAGTGAAGATACAGTATGAGGGTCACTGTTGTCCAGTTGTTTATGAAAATACAGTAAGTTCTTGTAATCTAGTTTTAAGGATATAGTTATGAAGTTACTGTAATCCCAGTGATAGTGAAGATACAGTGGAGCGGTCACTTTTGTCCAATTGTTAGTGAAGATACTGTAAGGAAGATGTTGTAATCCATTTTTAAGGATATAGTAATGCAGTTACTGTAACCTCACTGGTAGTGAAGATACAGTGGAGCGGTCACTTTTGTCCAATTGTTAGTGAAGATACTGTAAGGAAGATATTGTAATCCATTTTTAAGGATATAGTAATGCAGTTACTGTAACCTCACTTGTAGTGAAGATACAGTGGTATGGTTACTGAAGTCCAGCTCATCGTGAATATACAGTAAGGAAGTTATTTTAATCCAGGTTTATGGATATAGTAATGCATTTACTTTAATTTCAGTGGTAGTGAAGATACAGTATGAGGGTCACTGTTGTCCGGTTGTTTATGAAAATACAGTAAGTTCTTGTAATCCAGTTTTAAGGATATAGTTATAAAGTTACTGTAATCACAGTGATAGTGAAGATACAGTGGAGCGGTCACTTTTGTCCAATTGTTAGTGAAGATACTGTAAGGAAGAGATTGTAATCCATTTTTAAGGATATAGTAATGCAGTTACTGTAACCTCACTGGTAGTGAAGATACAGTGGAGCGGTCACTTTTGTCCAATTGTTTGTGAAGATACTGTAAGGAAGATATTGTATTCCATTTTTAAGGATATAGTAATGCAGTTACTGTAACCTCACTGGTAGTGAAGATACAGTGGTATGGTTACTGTAGTCCAGCTCATCATGAAGATATATTAAGGAAGTTATTATAATCCAGTTTGATGGATCTAGTAATGCATATACTGAAATTTCAGTAGTAGTGAAGATACACTTTAATGGTCACTGTTGTCCAGTTGTTTAGAGAGATGGAGTTGATTATTGTAATCCAGATTTAAGGATATAGTTATTGTAGTGACTGTAATCTCATCAGTAGTGAAGATACAGTGGGACAGTCACTGTTGTCGAGTTGTTATTGAAGATACAGTAATGAAGTGGAATGTTAGAAAGTTTTTAGAGGAAAGAAAAGAGAGAGTCGTTTAGGGAAGATATGAAATTTATTTGAAATTAGGAAAAAAATGGAAAGGCGTGGATGTAATATTTGAAATAGAAATGTGAGAAGTGAGGAAGGTAGTTGCTGGATCATAAAGTGGAAGTGAAATGAAGATGGAAAGAGTATTTTGGAGAACAGATGAATATGGGAGAAGGTATATATATATATATATATATATATATATATATATATATATATATATATATATATATATATATATATATATATATATATATATAGGGGAGAAAGGGGATAGGGGAGAAAGAATACTTCCCACGTATTCCCTGCGTGTAGTAGAAGGCGACTAAAAGGGAAGGGAGCGGGGGGCTGGAAATCCTCCCCTCTTGTTTTTTTTACAATTTTCCAAAAGAAGGAACAGAGAAGGGGGCCAGGTGAGGATATTCCTTCAGAGGCCCAGTCCTCTGTTCTTAACGCTACCTTGCTAACGCGGGAAATGGCGAATAGTTTGAAAGAAAGATATATATATATATATATATATATATATATATATATATATATATATATATATACATATATATATATATATATATATATATATATATATATATATATATACACAGTATTGACGGCTGGGTATGTGGGATATGATATGATGGGAGTGGGAGAAAAAGATATGTGATGGAAGCCATACTAAAGCCGTTACAAATACATGTACACACACTGTTTGTATTCAGGTTTTTGACATGAGTGGATGAATCAAAGGCTTAACCACCAAACTGTTTTCTTAATGATGTCGTATCTCATTTTGTGTGTAAGGAGATTGTCATCTCCCATTGAAAATTCTTAGATTGAAGAGTCACACACAACTTTCTACTGCGGCGCACCCTCGATCGTCACATCTCCACAGATATATAAACTGTGATCACATGGGACATGTGTGTATCCTAAAGATTCCTTTCTGATACCACAGATCCATTTGCGTCCTCAGGGATCAGTATTGTGTATTCATAACACAACGCTGGGGAGGTTCACCACACACGACAGAGGGATGGTAGGTATGAAAACTTGGACTCATTTGAGATCAAAGCACAGTCTGTCAACAAGACAGACCATCATTGTTCATGACAGCTCTGCGATCGGCCTCTCGCCAGTCAGCCTCTAGTGCTCAAGAACCAACACTACTGTATCCACGTTGACACATGATGTAGTGATGTTCAGATGACAGGAATACATCATGATAACTACAGCCAGGAGGTCACTGCCAGGATCAGGTATATATGATTGATCCGGTGGCTTCGAGAGATTTAAAGGCGAAGCAGCTCGGCTCTCCTGCTCCACTCTCGACGCAGCTGTGGAGAGGCAGACAACCAGTGGAATTCGAGTCATAATTTCTGTATGTATGGCTTACCAAACACTCAGTGTGACCTACCATTAAGCTCATACCTCCCATGGCGCTTTTGAAAGCCGCAGTATTCCACCTTCCAAGAAGTGACATGCAAATAACATGAATGAAATTCTGTTTGCAACAAACATTTGAGTACGTAATGAAACCTAGGACTCTAATGCTCGGGACTTGCTCCTTGGTCGTAACTGAGAAAGAAGTCCCTCCTCCTCCTTGCTCTGAGAGCATTTGTCTTTCCTTTTATTGCTCTGGGGTTTTGAAGAACTTCCCTGTTGTAAGTAAAGCACCTTAGAGAGACAGATGGCCATTGATGGGATTTATACTCGTCTCTAACCATACCAAGACAAACGCATTGAGCTGATGCAACACTTGTCGTGGTAAGCTACCAATACTTTGCCCATTCTCTCGTATCAGTGGAAAACAGCCGGTAGAGTGACGGTACACGGGCTTCGATAGACTGACTAACCTCCTCATTTCATTCATCTCCTGATTCAGAGATCCTTTGCAGTTACTGAGGTCGAAAGAGTAATGACTATAAGAATCGCCTCAGCTCCCAGCAAGACAGTGTCTTAGGAGTCATGACGCCATATACTTGAGCTTGACCCGTTGCTGCTACTACTAACCCTCCCGTTTACGGAGCAGAATGAGAGAGTTTATAGAGTGAAAGACTATGAAAAACCAGTCTAGGTCCTTCAGGGCAGGCTTGAAAGTACGATGCCTTACATTTTTCCTAGCGGTCTACAGGGTGAATTGAAGGCGACGTGAAGGTATTTTTCTCTGTTCTTATAAAGGCAAACTTACAAAAGAAGATCATCAGTCATTGTGACGACATGCTGAGAACACATGACTGTCGTCTCTTGGAGGAAAGGTGTCCCTTAAAGGGGTCACTATGATGGATTTCAGAGCACGAACCCTTGCTTTGTGTCCCGCAGGACGGACCGTCAATGAAACTAGATTCATGACAGGCCTACGCCAGTCCTTTCTCTGGTGGCTAAGTTTCAGATCGATATCATATTACAACTTTTTGATCAGAAGGAAGACAAGTTGTCTTTGTGGAAGATCCAGGATACCTTGAGGTGAAAATTCATTTCTTTCATGGTAAATTAAGCAAATAGTGCAATCCTTTGCATTCTCAGCCAGCACATAGCCAGGTGGAAATTATAATAAGGTTTTAATTTTCTCGAGGGATATTCTGGGAGTCCGTGTCATGAGAATATTCAAAGTGTATAGCAACACAACACGCAACACCCTTGGAGAGAGAGAGAGAGAGAGAGAGAGAGAGAGAGAGAGAGAGAGAGAGAGAGAGAGAGAGAGAGAGAGAGAGAGAGAGAGAGAGAGAGAGAGAGAGAGAGAGAGAGAGAGAGAGAGAGAGAGAGAGAGAGGTTCTTCTCAGGAGATCTCTAGGTAATAGATGGGTCCCTAACTGTGTTGGAAGGTTAAGAGTTCAATAAATGAAGACATTTTTAGGTCATGTTCAACGTCCTCGATCTCGACGTCCTATCAGGAAATCATAGATAGTAAAGACAAGGGAGCAGCAGCCAGCGATAGTAAGGGTAAAGTTGTTTGATTCTGGAATGTTAGTATCTCATTTAGGTTCTTTTTAGGCTTTCCCTGTTTCTGGTCGCGGACTGAACATTTATGCTCCTTTCAATCATACGTTGTTTGCAATGTGCCATATCATACACAGATTTAACGCGAAATACGATTCAGAAATTACTGAATGACACGTATGTTATACAACCTTTCTAATATTCTAGTATTAACAACGCTTTACCATTGTTAAGCAGACAATAGCAGGAAGCCGAGGACATATACATAAATCGTAGACAAGTTTTCTGTTTATGTGAAGATTGCTCTCTCTCACGAGGACAGTGGTAAATAAAAAGAAAGAAAGAAACAAAGTAGATTGAAGATCAACAGAGATCATGTTACTCACAGAGTGGAGGGTGTTACCGGACCCCGTCTGCAAGAGGGTACAAAGGGAGTGGGAAGTCATCTGTGGAGAGGTAGTGCTGTCGTCAGTGGACTGAAAGGCTTACAGTCTCGTCGAGGACTCTTTGGCTTCAGAGGAGTTGTCCATTTTTCATTACTCCTGCATGAGGTGAAGCTTCGAAGCTGCAGGAGACCCATAGAGTATAATAACGAGTTGATAGGTAGGAGATCGGGTCTCCTTTGTTTGCGGTACTCAGTGAAGATCAAGCGGCCTTTGTAGATTTATTAGAAAAATACGTACGTATATTGTCGTACTCTGGGCTATAGTCTTATGACACACTACGACACACTCTAGTGAACAGTGTGACGATGCTGGCCAGTGTGTCCCCTCAGGTCACACTGGCAGGGGATATATGGGAGTCCGTCAACACCCATTCAACAACGTGTTCAAATAACAGATCAGCTCTTACGTGTTCAAACATCCTGATTAACAGTAGCCCGTGGGAACAGTGAGCCCGTGGCAACATGCATCTAACTCTATGTAACTCACAGTAAAATGATGATAACAAATACCTAATGAAAAATTAATGATAAATGTGCGTGAGTCTTACAAGAAGATAGTTCCGAATGAGGATAATAATAATAATGATAAAGATGATAACAATGATGATGATAATGATATTATGATCATAGTAATAACTCAGATGGAAAGCTTCATTAATGGAGAGGTGAGCGGCGATGTGTCCGAAAAGAGTTCATCCTTTCACACTCGTCATTAAGCCATGATGCTGTTGGTCACTGATGGCAGAGATTGAGTCTGAAAAAATGCCAGTGGAGCCCAAGGTCAGCCCAGAGAGAGAGAGAGAGAGTCACTGTGAGGGAGAGGGAGACTTCCTGTTTCTCCTTCGAATGAATTAACAGATGATGACGATTGATTCACCTCTTCTCAGCGGCTCAGAATCTGCCCTCAGTCATGTGCAGTACAAATACCAGGAACTCTAGATTATTCCAGCCACTCCCAGGTTAACCTTAAACCTTGACCTGTTTGTGTTACGCTGTAAGACTCACGCATACTACCATTAATTTTTCATCAACTATTTGGTATTATCATTTTACTGTGAGTTACATAGAGTTAGATGCATGTTGCCACGGGCTCACTGTTCCCACGGGCTACTGTTACTCAGGATGTTTGAAACTGTACATCTTGGGAGGAATTTAAAACGTTGTTTAAATTCGGTTGTGAGGAATCATTCTCAGATAATCTACTAACCGTCCTTTTACGTGCTCTTAACACTACATACACGGATGATACGTCAATCCCTGATCACTGGAGTACCACCTTACATGGAAGAATGACGTTATTTAGGCAGGCTTACGAATCCTCACCCTGGATGTCGGCCATGATGAAGCCTGAAACTCATGTGCAAACACTCGTGTTTATTACACATACTCTTCATCCTCAAGGACCTGACCTCCAAACGTAGCTCGGCGGTTACTTGATGAAGACATCGACCCATCATGGTCAGTAACGAAAGTATTGGGTTACACTAAAAAGAAAGGTGGATATCACAACACCAAGACACTGGGGAGGGTGTCGGCTTCCCAATGTATGAGGAAACATTCTAGTGATCAACACAATCATTGCTCTCACGGCCACTTAAAGCGATGCAGTGATGACAAACACTCACATAAGGTGACGTGTTTCCGGTGTCACCAAACAGGACATAAAGCGAATGCGTGAGTCTTACAGGTTTAGGTTTCTTAATTGTTGACTACAGGGACGAGTTTATAAGGAAGTGAGGAATTTGGGAAGGGTTTATTGATGGGTGCCGGGAGTGTGGTGGTGATGATGAAGGATCAGAGAAAATATATTATGTCGGAGGTCAATAGATCCTGGTGCTCGACCCAGAACACTGCGAGCCAATCACTTTCCTCTCTTCCTACTCGTACATATGCCTTACATCCTTGGTCAAAGCTTTTCACTGCTTCTAGCAACTTAACACCCACACCATATAAACGCTTCAAGCCTTCAACAATGCATCTCTATCAACTTTATCATATGCCTTCTCCAGATCCATAAATGCTACATACATATCCATTTGCTTTTCTAAGTATTTCTCACATACATTCTTCAAAGCAAACACCTGATCTACACATCCTCTATCACTTCTGAAACCACACTGATCAGTCAATACCCTCCCATATTATTTCCCAGGAATACTCAACAAACTTATATCTCTCTAATTTGAACACTCACCATTATCCCTTGTGCCTTTATACAATGGCACTATGCATGCATTCCGCCAATCCTCAGACACCTCACCATGAGTCATACATACATTGAATATCCTTACTAACCAGTCAACAACAAAGTCACCCACTTCTTGAATAAATTCCACTGCAGCACCATGCAAAAATAACAATAAATAATATAGATAAACGGATAGATAGATATAGATAAGTACTTAGAAATATAGATGTTAAATACATATATAGATATCCTCTTTGGTAATATTACTTTCCAAACAAGGAAGAATAAAAAAGGTGGATAGCAAGGAAATTTCATCTCTTCTCTAGACCATACTTCGCACTATATATATATATATATATATATATATATATATATATATATATATATATATATATATATATATATATATATATATATATATATATATATATATGTATATATATATATATATATATATATATATATATATATATATATAATATATATATATATATATATATATATATATATATATATATATATATATATATATATATATATATATATATATATATATATATATATATATATATATATATATATATATATATATATATATATATATATATATATATATATATATATATATATATATATATATATATATATATATATATATATATATATATATATATATATATATATATATATATATGATAGAGTTGATAGAGATGCTCTGTGGAAGGTATTAAGAATATATGGTGTGGGAGGCAAGTTGTTAGAAGCAGTGAAAAGTTTTTATCGAGGATGTAAAGCATGTGTACGTGTAGGAAGAGAGGAAAGTGATTGGTTCTCAGTGAATGTAGGTTTGCGGCAGGGGTGTGTGATATCTCCATGGTTGTTTAATTTCTTTATGGATGGGGTTGTTAGGGAGGTGAATGCAAGAGTTTTGGAAAGAGGGGCAAGTATGAAGTCTGTTGGGGATGAGAGAGCTTGGGAAGTGAGTCACTTGTTGTTCGCTGATGATACAGCGCTGGTGGCTGATTCATGTGAGAAACTGCAGAAGCTGGTGACTGAGTTTGGTAAAGTGTGTGAAAGAAGAAAGTTAAGAGTAAATGTGAATAAGAGCAAGGTTATTAGGTACAGTAGGGTTGAAGGTCAAGTCAATTGGGAGGTAAGTTTGAATGGAGAAAAACTGGAGGAAGTAAAGTGTTTTAGATACCTGGGAGTGGATCTGGCAGCGGATGGAACCATGAAAGCGGAAGTGGATCATAGGGTGGGGGAGGGGGCGAAAATTCTGGGAGCCTTGAAGAATGTTTGGAAGTCGAGAACATTATCTCGGAAAGCAAAAATGGGTATGTTTGAAGGAATAGTGGTTCCAGCAATGTTGTATGGTTGCGAGGCGTGGGCTATGGATAGAGTTTTGCGCAGGAGGATGGATGTGCTGGAAATGAGATGTTTGAGGACAATGTGTGGTGTGAGGTGTTTTGATCGAGTAAGTAACGTAAGGGTAAGAGAGATGTGAGGAAATAAAAAGAGCGTGGTTGAGAGAGTAGAAGAGGGTGTTTTGAAATGGTTTGGGCACATGGAGAGAATGAGTGAGGAAAGATTGACCAAGAGGATATATGTGTCGGAGGTGGAGGGAACGAGGAGAAGTGGGAGACCAAATTAGAGGTGGAAAGATGGAGTGAAAAAGATTTTGTGTGATCGGGGCCTGAACATGCAGGAGGGTGAAAGGAGGGCAAGGAATAGAGTGAATTGGATCGATGTGGTATACCGGGGTTGACGTGCTGTCAGTGGATTGAATCAGGGCACGTGAAGCGTCTGGGGTAAACCATGGAAAGCTGTGTAGGTATGTATATTTGCGTGTGTGGACGTATGTATATACATGTGTATGGGGGTGTGTTCGGCCATTTCTTTCGTCTGTTTCCTTGCGCTATCTCGCAAACACGGGAGACAGCGACAAAGCAAAAAAAAAAAAAAAAAAAAATATATATATATATATATATATATATATATATATATATATATATATATATATATATATATATATATATATCCCTGGGGATAGGGGATTAAGAATACTTCCCACGTATTCCCTGCGTGTCGTAGAAGGCGACTAAAAGGGGAGGGAGCGGGGGGCTGGAAATCCTCCCCTCTCGTTTTTTTTTAATTTTCCAAAAGAAGGAACAGAGAATTGGGCCAGGTGAGGGTATTCCCTCAAAGGCCCAGTCCTCTGTTCTTAATGCTACCTCGCTAACGCGGGAAATGGCGAATAGTTTAAAAGAAAGAAAAAAAAAAAATATATATATATATATATATATATATATATATATATATATATATATATATATATATATATATATATATATATATATATATATATATTTATATATATATATATATATATATATATATATATATATATATATATATATATATATATATATATATATATATATATATATATATATATCCTTCATTATTTTTACTTTCGAAATTGAGGAACAGAAGAATGAGCCAAGCAAGTAAATTTCGTCAAAGACATCTCTCTTTTCTTAACGCTGCCTCGCAAAGATTTTCATTAATTTAAATTGAAGAAACAGACGTATTTTCTATTGTCTGGTTAGCTCAGTGGTAGAGCGTGAGTCTCACACTCAAGGTCGTGGGTTCGAGACCCACACCAGATATATTTTTTGTCTATCTTTTCTCATTTTGTCCGCATCACATGTGTGCAACATTCAGTATGTTCGTCCAACGTTATAGTGAAGATCTTCACAATAAATTGAGGTTTTCGACCTTATCTGAAAGGGTCAGGTCCACCAAGACGTCCTTGAAATCTTCCAGAAGCTTCTGGCGATCCTCCTCCAACTGCTGGGCACATCAGAGTTAACATGGGCCGGACATCGGTTGTGGAACGACTTAATCTGCTTCCGGTAGTTAGCAGGGATGATAATGAGGGCTCTAACCTCATACCAGGTCAGCTTAGTTCCAGTCTATTGCTTAGTTCCAGTCTATTGCTTAGTTCCAGTCTATTGCAACGACAATAAAAAAGTAAAACTCATTTCTTCGTGGAAAATTGAGAGGAAAACACGACAGCAACATGGAGATTTACCCTGTGGTTATTTTGCCGGCTAGTCGGCAACGGTCGGTCAAAAACTATTTTGCCGTGGTAATCTCAGTACTTCATATAATACTATGTCACAAAATATGTTCTTGGGGGCGTAGCTCAATGGTAGAGCACTCGCTTGGCATGCGAGAGGACCCGGGTTCAAACCCCGGCGCTTCCATTTTTGTTATTTGGGAAATTCATTGTTTTCAGTGTTATATATATATATATATATATATATATATATATATATATATATATATATATATATATATATATATATATATATATATATATATATCATCCGATCAGGGAAGTTAAGCAACGTTGGGTCTGGTTAGTACTTGGATGGGTGACCGTCTGGGAACACCAGATGCTGTTATCCCTGGGGATAGGGAAGAAAGTATACTTGCAACGTATTCCCTGCGTGTCGTACAAGGCGACTAAAAGGGTAGGGAGCAGAAGGCCGGAAATCCTTTACTCTCATTTTCAATTTTCCAAAAGACAGAACAGAGAAGATATAAAGATATTGTAAAGATGTAACTAATATAAGATATAAGAATGAATGGAAGATATGGATGTAGCTGAAACAAGGAGTAATGAAGATTAAGGTGCAATGAAAATTATTCTGTAGTGAAGATAAATGTATATGTTAAAATTTTGTATTGAACATCAAGAAGTAATGATAATGATGAGACTGTAGTGAAGATGAGGGTTTAGTTAGGGAGTAGTGACAATTGCCTTTAAAATGACAATAAGAGAGTAACACAATGAGGAACACAAACTTTCCAAAGCTACGTTCAAGTCAGACTTTGAACTAAGTTCGGTAAACAGAAAGATGATGTTAAGATGAGAGTGTAGTGAAGAAGAGTATAGTGATGATAAGGATATTGTCAAGATAGGTTGTAGTGAGGAAAAGAATGTAGTGAACGTATGAATGTAGTAGAGATAAGGGTTATAAAAGAGTAAAGTTTATATGAAATGATTATGTAGTGAAGATAAAAATTATTTTTGGTGAACATCAGAGAGTACAATGATGATGGTATGGTAGAAGTAACTGTGTAGTGAAGAAGAGGGTATAGTGAAGATATAATTTAGTGTAATGGATCATGCATTACAAAGCTGTGTCTATCCACACACGTGTTACACGTCCCAGGTAAAGATATATTCTAGAGATAGTGTATATCTAACATATATATGTGTTTTATAAATATTTATAAAAAGTTTTCCTGAGGGACAATACCTAAGACTTTCGTATTAAAGTTGATCAGTTGTAAGTGATCAAGCATTACAAAGGTGTGTCCATTGCCACAGGTGCTACTGATCCGGGGTAAAGGTATTTTACAATTTTTGTTTCCTTAACCCTTCTAGTTATCTATGCTTCATCTCTGGCTTGATCCTTGCAAGTGACATTTATGTGTGTAATTCTCTTTATTCTTATCATATAATCAGTCAGTTGAGGTGCAGAACACGCTTTTCTTCCTGGTCACTCCACTCTGTCACATTCAGAAGGTGTTACCGGGCTCAACCCGTACGTCGTTACACCAGGAATGACAAGTAACCTTGGGGAAAGGCTGTATCATCGACCAGGGAAGGGAAGAAATAGCACAGTCTCATCGAAAACCTTTATCGCTTCATAGATATGTGCCATCATCCCCTGCTCCTGTGTGGAGTGCAGCAGCCACCAAGGTGTAGGAGCGCCATCAAAGATGTGCTGGTGATGTGTGGTAATAATAATACGAAGGTGTAGGAGCGCCATCAAAGGTGTGCTGGTGATGTGTGGTAATAATAATACGAAGGTGTAGGAGTGTCATCAAAGGTGTGCTGGTGATGTGTGGTAATAATAATACGAAGGTGTAGGAGTGCCATCAAAGGTGTGCTGGTGATGTGTGGTAATAATAATACGAAGGTGTAGGAGCGCCATCAAAGGTGTGCTGGTAGTGTGTGGTAATAATAATAATACTGTTCACACCATCACCTGGGCTGAGACTCAGGACCTGTTACCCTCCTCCTAAGAAGGACTATTTCTGTGTCCCTACTCATCACACTCTCGACCTTCTTACTATCTTCAAACGATCGGAAATAAAGGCAGATCGTAACTCCGTTAATGAGGTAATAAATTCCCTACGATGAAAAGATATTGTGTTTAGGATTATGAAGAGCAAGGAATAGACCCAGATGAGCCAGTGTCCGGGCGTGGCCACTCCTCCATATTGTGTCCCCGGTAGCCACTTGGCCAGCGCTACTGTGTGTCGACTCCCTATTGGTGGACCGCTGCTGCTTGCGATTTATGATTGGTCCTCTGCGGCCCAATGATTTCTGTGCTACGCCTCCGCGGTAGTTGATTGGTCATCGATTGTGAGGATGGAATCAGGGATGAAACATGTATAACTAGAAAGGTTAAAGATACAAAGATGGTGAAATACCTTGGCCCGGGATCAGTAGCACCTGTGGCAATGGACACACCTTTGTAATGCTTGATCACTTACAACTGATCAACTTTAATACGAAAGTCTTAGGTATTGTCCCTCAGGAAAACTTTTTATAAATATTTATAAAACACATATATATGTTAGATATACACTATCTCTAGAATATATCTTTACCTGGGACGTGTAACACTTGTGTGGATAGACACAACTTTGTAATGCATGATCCATTACACGAAATGAACTTCACTAACGAAGAGTTATACAACGCGTCGTTGGAAAACATTAATCAAATACCTATACATATCATTTATGTTAGTAAAAGACATTCTTGATAGTAAACATAAGAAATGATGATGAAAGATAAAGGACGTAGAGGTAAATATTTTGTTGAGATGAAATACTCCTGCCTTATAAACTAGCTCCTTGTCTTGCATTTTCTCTTAGACATCCACATGAGAATGCATTCTGTTCGTTTAATCATAAATGCTGATGTTTCTAACACATCTTTATTATTTCTTATATAATCTTAAGGACTCAGGCTAAGATCTTGGTTATGAACAATCATTATAATGCAACACAATTCATATTTATCATAAATAAATCATTTATCACAATAACCATTATGTTTGTACCAGAATCTTTAAGTCTTCAATCACGTTTGTTAATATATAAGAAAACTTTCCGGCACTGACGAGTGGCTCCGTGGTGTAGTGGTTAGCACATGTCTTGTAAACAGTTGGTCCGGGTTCGATTCCCGGCGGAGCCTTTGTTTCCATAATTTTTTGTGATCGAAAATACTCGTAGGTAGGCTCTCTCTCTCCCTCTCTCTCTCTCTCTCTCTCTCTCTCTCTCTCTCTCTCTCTCTCTCTCTCTCTCTCTCTCTCTCTCTCTCTTTATCAGCCGACAGGTAAGTTGATATGTGCTGGGTGGGTGGGTGGGTGGGTGGGGTGCAGAGTGGCTCGCCGTCATTTGGCAAGAACTTCATCGCTCTCACTCAGTCACGCAATCTACATTCATAGTGGCTGGCTGGGGAGAGAGAGAGAGAGAGAGAGAGAGAGAGAGAGAGAGAGAGCTCTGTCTTATGAGTTCATCTAACGAGATTTTGCCAAAAGGCAGGGCAAGCGCGTAACGCTCTCCGCAGAGAAATATATTGTCACGAAGAAAAAGATCAAAGTGGTGGGAGTAAGGTGTTGTGATGTGTTATGTCTGGGAAGGAGAGGTTGTATGTTTGTGGAGTGAGAGCCAGCAGACAACGTCTGGGTGAGACAGGAAGGTAAGAAAGCTGCCTGAGTCAGAGGAGTGGTAATTAACAGCCACTAAAATGCCTGGAAACTGTAGTGACGTAAGTGACATGGGGGCCTGCATGGGTCTGCTGGTGGTGGCGGGGTTGTCGTCAGAGACCAAATATAAATGTTGATGTTGCATGACATTAAGGTGAGGCTGTTGTGTGGTGTGGCGGGAAAGGTAGTATAATATTGGAAGCTGGTAATGTGGTATCGTACTCAGGCATGAAGCTCTGAAAGATCTGTGTGGCTGAGCACGACGGCGCGACCTTCAGGTAGTATGATGGCCTGACCTTTGACCTGACCATTAAGGTTATACGTGCATGTATGTACGTAACCGTAAGTATGTTTTCCTTTGTCATTATGTGTTTACAGTATACATTTGACCGGCTGGTGATCTCAGTGGTGTCTGTGCTAAGGCCTGGCGTAAACATTTGGACCTACAAGCATAAAAGAAAGTTCTGGAGGCAAGTGTAGAGAAGGAAATTCTTGTGAATATTTCATGTGTGCTTCCATCATGCAGACCACAGTGTTGTTGGGTCAGGCTGGAGGTTTGGAGTGGCAAAGGAGAGACTGGACTTGATGACTTGTGTAAGGGGACGAGAGACTGACGTGGTACCGTGATTAAGATATTAGTATGTAATTACTCATCTTTCTCTTCCCTTGAAGAAATGTTTCACCTTTGTAAGGCGCCAGTGTTTAGAATTTAGATTTTTGACTTGCCAGCCAGTTTGCATCTAGATAGACTTCATATTTAAGTTCAAGATGGTGATCAATACACCTGTACCCTGAGCCACCGACTCTCGCTCCACTTACAAGAAGGTGGAATCAAACATCATCATGAACAAAAGCATGGAACGAGACTAACGAGGGAGATTATAATGAATAACATCAAAATCATTACTAGTTGTAGTGATCGCAGGAGACTACACAGATTAGAAGCCATTCACATAAGAGAGGAAGCCCCTGTCATCAACATCCAGACAAACATGACCACACACATATAGCTCTTTGATGGCCCATCAATAAGACGTAGAGCTAATACAGTGCCAAATCTCCGATATGTGATTAATTACTGTGTTGTTACAAACATTCCATTATACAAAGGAATGTAAAGGTATTCATACAGCAGTGGACCACTGGGTCACTTCGAGGTTGATGGTGATAGTGGAAGATATCAGGAACTCACACATTAGTGTAGTGGAAGATATCAGGAACTCACACATTAGTGTAGTGGAAGATATCAGGAACTCACACATTAGTGTAGTGGAAGACATACAGATAATGTAAAGATAAACCTGTATATTGTCAATGTGACTAATGATGAGACGCAAATAATGTTAATCTTGAACTTGAAGGGAAATATTTCTCAAGTTTATTGTGAAACTTATCTATAATGTTGCTTCCAACCACTCTAACTGGTAAATTATTCCATGTTAACAATCACATTGAAGATAAAGTACTTCACCTGATCTGAGGTCAAACGTTTGTCCACCAGTTTGTGTTCATTTCTACGAATGACATCAGATGTGACGTCATTAGTAGATAGAAATCTATACCGCATAGTGATTTTTGTTGGTTATACAGACAGTTAGTTTCGCTCTATTTCCAATGAACTTAACTTTTAAGTAAAGTAAACACGGTAAAAAAGTATCTTCCCGGATGTGTCCGATGAATTTAGAAATGATCAATACGACTCGTGTTGTCTGGGTAGGGTTGGTGAGTGTGAATGTAGACATGTTTCCTCATAATTATGGCAACTCATCTTTATTGTTAATTCCATCGAAATACGAAATTCATATACAATTCAGTATTACAATTTGTCCCTGTATTGATACGGAGTCATATCATACGATCATGATGAAATTGGTTCATAGTTAGACTTGCCAAGTCTCCTCAAATATGGAATGTTTCTAATTGTTGTATTCACCAGGTCTCCATATGAGTGGTCTGTACCATGACAGGTCTATGCTAGGTCTATGCTTGGTACGGGCCCTCACCTCAACCCGGCTCTTTATCTGATCTTGACTAACAGGTAGTTTGTTGTTAGGGAGGCTGGCTGCCTGGCTGGTACAGGGCTTTACAATATGACGGATCTCTTTGTAACAGGTAAACATGCATGTGTATTATTGGAGTGATCAGAATATCTCCTTTATGACCAAACAATTTAATGGTAGTATTTCTTATATCGTCAATGTAATGTTGGTATATTTGAAAACATATGAACAGTCATAAAGCCTGAATCCATAGTATATGTCCAACATTAAAGTTATATACATGTTGACTTTTATCATTACCAGTACAACATTGGTGAACTAATGGTCTTCAACCTGTATACACAAGATGAACCATCTGGATTTGTTCATTATTTCTGTTATAAAGACTTAGGTACGTCATCCAAGGTAATGATTGGTATTTTCTTTAGAAGGATCACTTAAATTTGGAATAAAATGATGATAAATTAAGAACCATATGTATATATGTAAACGTGTAGATATATGTATCTACTTGAGTCAGACGAATGTATTATATACTTAAGAATGTGACTGACAACTTATAAAATAAGATACAAACATTATGGTTAATGTGATAAATGATTTATAATAAATATGTACAGTGTTGCATTTGAATGGTTCTTAAGAATCAAGGCCTTTTAGCCAGTAAAAATGATAAGAAATTGAAAAAGGTGTTGAAAGCATAACAATCATAAGCCCCAGAATATATTATCCTCTGGATATGTAAAATAAAATCCAACGCAAAATAACTAGGTTAAAACAGGATTTATTCAGCATTTAAGAAAATATGTACTTTCCCTCTCCTTATCTCCTGTCATCATTTCTTATGTTTACTTCCAACAAATGTCTTGTATATCATATGAAAATTCGTTATAGGTATTAGGTGAATATTGTCCAGCGACGCGTTGTATAACTCTGTGGTCAAAGTTCATCCGAGGAGTAGATCATATATTACAAAGCTGTGTCTCTCCACACAGATGTTACACGTCCCAGGTTAAGATATTACCTTGATATGGCGTTTATCTAACATAGATATGTCTTCTATAAAGATTTGTAAACACGTTCTCCTGCGGGTCGATACCTAACGCTTTCGTATTAATCATTCGTAACTGACCAAGCATTACAAAGCTGTGTCAGTTCCCACATTCTGTTTCATTAATCATTCTAACTATATTTGTTTCATCATTGATTTGATCCTTACAATAAATACTTATGTTTGTAATTTTCTTTATCATATCATTAGTCAGTTGAAATGCACAATACGCTTGTCAACCTGGCCAGTCTACTGTTTTGGTCATGAGATATTATTCACAAGGTGTAACAGGACTCCATCCGTCAGCTGTGTCACCACCAGTGACAAGTCGTCCTTAGCAAGGCTGTGTCATCCTCAAAGGACGGAGAGAAATAGTACAGTCTCGTCGGAGAACCTTCTTGCTCCAAGGTGTCCATCATCCCCTCCTCCTGTGTAGAGTGCAGCAGCCACGAAGGTGTAGGAGCGCCATCAAAGGTGTGCTGGTGATGTGTGGTAATAATAATACTACTGTTCACACCATCAACCACAACCATTTCTCAGGTTTGTCTGTCCTACTTGTCGTCGCTGTACGTAACTCTGTCATTGCATATGTCTTCCTTGAACGTACACCTTCATATATTTCACTGTCCTAACTATTTGGACAATAATACGTTGAAAGGATTGTTAGCTGACTTTAAAGTGGAACATATAAAGGATTAGTGACCTAATGACCTTTCATAGGTCGCTGTCCGTTTGACTCCACCATTCGTCGTACGAACAGGGTGAGAGCGTGTCTGGTCTCAGAATCATCTTGAACCTCTGGGAAAACTGTTCAAGAATATTCGATTGATGGTTATAACATGACCTTTACCGCAGGTATGACCCTTGCAATCAATAGGGGTGAAAACCTTACTTACATGGGCCAAATATTTAGTGAGCGTGTGTATGACCTTACAAATATCTTCAACACGTGAAGGTGTTCAAGTATTTTTGGTTGAGGATCATGACTAACTTGTTGACTTTATTAACCCTGGCAGTGGATGAGCCACAAGCCCAAATAACCAACCAACCTGGCGATTATTCTAGATGTCTTGCTTGAGTGACAACGTAGCACCTAGGTTGAGCCCAAGAACTTGTTACCCTCCTCCATTCAGTCTGTTTTTCTATCTCTTCTTCACAACACACCCGAGAACCCTCCAGCAAACTCCACCACACTCACCTTCCTGCCAAACCCTTCCCTCTACGTCGTCAGTAATGAAGACAGACATTCATAGCTTCATATGCAGCTACCTGCTGGACCTGGACGATCATTTTATGTTAACTTATGGTTTACATTCTGGCTTCATGACCACAAGCTGATAGCCCTTAAATCCAACAACATATATACATCCTGTTATACAACTGATGTTACTGTCTGACGTATGTATGGTGCGGCTTGATGACCTTACCTGCTGATGGTCAAAATGTCATCATGTTGTGATTTGTATGTTTTGTTGTGTGGCACAGATTCTGGTGTAGATATCTTTAATAACCTTTACCATTTAACTATCCAGTATAGTGAACGATAGACAGAATTACGCGTTACAGACTCCGTATGATAAACACCTGACGAATCTCGAAACAACAAATTATTTGTTGGGTAAGATCAGGAACGAGTCGTCCAGTGGCAGAACATAAACCTACAACATGTAACAACAACAACAACAACAACAACAACAACCAACAAAAACTGTTATGTGA
>NC_092281.1:35867314-35920692 GCF_036320965.1 Panulirus ornatus
TGCTCAAATTACAGAGGTATAAGTTTGTTGAGTATTCCTGGTAAATTATATGGGAGGGTATTGATTGAGAGGGTGAAGGCATGTACAGAGCATCAGATTGGGGAAGAGCAGTGCGGTTTCAGAAGTGGTAGAGGATGTGTGGATCAGGTGTTTGCTTTGAAGAATGTATGTGAGAAATACTTAGAAAAGCAAATGGATTTGTATGTAGCATTTATGGATCTGGAGAAGGCATATGATAGAGTTGATAGAGATGCTCTGTGGAAGGTATTAAGAATATATGGTGTGGGAGGCAAGTTGTTAGAAGCAGTGAAAAGTTTTTATCGAGGATGTAAGGCATGTGTACGTGTAGGAAGAGAGGAAAGTGATTGGTTCTCAGTGAATGTAGGTTTGCGGCAGGGGTGTGTGATGTCTCCATGGTTGTTTAATTTGTTTATGGATGGGGTTGTAAGGGAGGTAAATGCAAGAGTCCTGGAAAGAGGGGCAAGTATGAAGTCTGTTGGGGATGAGAGAGCTTGGGAAGTGAGTCAGTTGTTGTTCGCTGATGATACAGCGCTGGTGGCTGATTCATGTGAGAAACTGCAGAAGCTGGTGACTGAGTTTGGTAAAGTGTGTGGAAGAAGAAAGTTGAGAGTAAATGTGAATAAGAGCAAGGTTATTAGGTACAGTAGGGGTGAGGGTCAAGTCAATTGGGAGGTGAGTTTGAATGGAGAAAAACTGGAGGAAGTGAAGTGTTTTAGATATCTGGGAGTGGATCTGTCAGCGGATGGAACCATGGAAGCGGAAGTGGATCATAGGGTGGGGGAGGGGGCGAAAATTTTGGGAGCCTTGAAAAATGTGTGGAAGTCGAGAACACTATCTCGGAAAGCAAAAATGGGTATGTTTGAGGGAATAGTGGTTCCAACAATGTTGTATGGTTGCGAGGCGTGGGCTATGGATAGAGATGTGCGCAGGAGGATGGATGTGCTGGAAATGAGATGTTTGAGGACAATGTGTGGTGTGAGGTGGTTTGATCGAGTAAGTAACGTAAGGGTAAGAGAGATGTGTGGAAATAAAAAGAGCGTGGTTGAGAGAGCAGAAGAGGGTGTTTTGAAATGGTTTGGGCACATGGAGAGAATGAGTGAGGAGAGATTGACCAAGAGGATATATGTGTCGGAGGTGGAGGGAACGAGGAGAAGAGGGAGACCAAATTGGAGGTGGAAAGATGGAGTGAAAAAGATTTTGTGTGATCGGGGCCTGAACATGCAGGAGGGTGAAAGGAGGGCAAGAAATAGAGTGAATTGGAGTCATGTGGTATACAGGGGTTGACGTGCTGTCAGTGGATTGAAGCAAGGCATGTGAAGCGTCTGGGGTAAACCATGGAAAGCTGTGTAGGTATGTATATTTGCGTGTGTGGACGTGTGTATGTACATGTATATGGTGGGGGGGGGGTTGGGCCATTTCTTTCGTCTGTTTCCTTGCGCTACCTCGCAAACGCGGGAGACAGCGACAAAGTATAAAAAAAAAAAAAAAAAAATCACCATTTTATATAAAAAAAAAAAAGTTACCTCTCTTTGTCCCTTGGAAGTTTGTGAAAAATGCGATTTGTATGTGTAATTTTCCTATGGATAACATCCGCCGGCCATTGTGAAGTTTCTGGTAAACAATGATTTGAATCTCGCACGTATCTGCTGTCAAACGACCCTTGACAGAGCCATCCAGGAGGTTTCCCAGAAAACGTTTGTTTGTTTGTTTGTTCGTTGGTCAAGTCACACGACGAGGCAGCCACTTTCCTATCTCTCGTTTATAGTCTTTGTACAACATACGTACGTATCTGTCAACAATGTTTAAGACATTTATTTGATAATGTGTAAACCCCAGAGAGGGATGATGGAGAAGAGGTGCTAACTATGATCCCGTCAGCAAGATTATTTATAACATGTAATTCACTAGTTATGAGCGATCTATCAGCCATCTTAAGCAGGACGGGAAGCTGGCGTTGATGTCCATGCGTTCTTGTGACCCTTGTCCCATACCATTAATGATAAGGTGTTCCCAACTTTATGGAAGACACGTACTGCATCCATGAGGAACATCTGGCCAACCTGAGCACTCTACTTACCTTGGTGCAAGTCCTTTGGAATGAACTGCCTTATTCAACATTAAGCATTTGTTCGGATGCCATCCACCTTGTTCCGAGTAATCGTCCATGAGGTGTGTTATTACAGGTCCTGTAGTGGCCAGGAACTTGGTATCCTCTTTGGGAAAGGTTCCCACTTCCATTACTCATGACGTCATGAAAACACACTAACTAGGTTACCTGATCCTATCAAATCGTGAATTTTTCCCCATTGATCGTATATTGATCGACATCAGAGCCACCTTATACCTTACCCAATGACAGCAGCACACTGGGATTGCTACCACCTGTATAGACCAAGGTCATTAAAAGAACAAAGCTAAGTATGGTTGAGGGCGAACCGGAGGGAATGCCAGGCACTGAGTACCTTTGGTCACCACTCCTGGATCCTCAGACAACCTCCAGTGACTCTACCGTCATTAGAAATGATCCGATCCTGTTAGGATGGCGCGACAACCATCACATTAGCTTCAGTAGTGAGAGAAATCCAGAATAATAGTTTTATTTCTCCAGCACAGAAGTAGACAAATAAGGATATATCTTTGCTAATTATGTCTAAATGGTCGGCTTTTCGTTCATGGTCTGTACGAAGGAAACAAACGAGTCACCAATGCACAGTCCACGAAGTCCCCCCCACCACGAAAAGGTAGCCGACCGTCGGGGGGGAAAATATATGGTAAAATAATGTCTCTTTATATTAAAGAAAATTCCTTTCATTCTATAAAAAAGGGATAAACTGAAGGTTAAATGTCTTAACATCCCTGGACCATGGACATTGCAGGTCTTTCTTCATAAATATTTACATTTATTTGATCCTGCTCAATTATTTCTTGAACGATGTCCACGGCCCTCTCGTCAGACTGGGTGCCCATATAATCATAAAATAGATTAAGAATGTATTCCCCTTCAATGTCAGGGTGTTTGGCTGTATAATCCATGAACGCCATACAATAATATGTGCACGAGTTGACTGAGTAACCCTGTAGGCAGTAATGCTGGAAGTAAGCAGTTGGTCTTCCAGACCTTAGTACAGCTTCCTGGATACCTTGAGGAATGGCTACTCCTGCAGGATCGAAAACAACAAACTCGCCGTCTAGTCCTCTCCAGACAGCTATGGCGTGGCAGCCTTCGTCCTCTCTGTAAGGTAATCCAGGGGCCCACAAGGTATAATCCAGGTTAATGATACACATGATACCTTCCCCAGGGCGAAGAACGAAATCCTCAAACTCAGACAGAGAGAGAAACCGCCATGCTCGGCCAAAGGGACGACTTGTGGCCCGAATGATGTTCATGACATCCACCTCGTCCAGGCACCTCACCCCGTTCAGACGAGGGTAATATTGAGCGATTATCATGACGTCCATCCCCAATGATGTCTGGAGAAGAAATGACTGACTTCCAAGCCGGAGCGGCCTTATATACCCCATGAACCCGGTCAATCCAGATCAAACTGGATCAAACCAGATACACACACACACACACACACACACACACACACACACACACACACACACACACACACACACACACACACACACACACACACACAAACCACACATAGGAGTAATAATGACATGGTGCAAATATATAAGGTTAAGAGAAGGAATAACACAAAGGTAAAAACTGAATAACACAAAGGTAAAACTATCTCCCTGTAACACACAAGCAGAGACAGACACACAGACAGATAGACATTGTGAAAGGAGAGAGTTGAAAGTAAATGTGAATCATAATGAGTTAATGATGTAATTTTCTGTGTTAGTGTCCAGTAATGATGATGCAACAGTGATCTGATACGAGAGTGTACTGTAGTGAAGATGTGACAGTGTTGTGATACAAGAGGGTACAGTAGTAAAGATGTGAAAGACATCTGATGTACCATATACTGTAGTGAAGATGCGGCATGTTCTGATGTTAGAGTGTATAGTAGTGACAATGTGACAAACTTGATGTTAGAGTTTTGTTAGAGTACACATTAGTGGAGATACGACGGTCTTCTACATTGGAGTGTGTCCAGTAGTAAAGATGTAACATTGTTAAGATGTTTAGTGTATAATGCTGACAATGTTACGATCTCCTGATGTTAGTGTGTGCAGTAGTGATAGTGTGACAGTGTTCTGATGTTAGCGTGTGCGTAGTAATAATGTGACAGTGTTCTGATATCAGAGTGTATAGTACTGACAACGTGACAGTGTTCTGTAGTGATGATGTGACAGTCTCCTGATGTTAGAGTATACAGTAGTGAAGATGTGACAGTCTCCTGATGTAAGAGTGGGCAGTAGTGATGACGTGGTAGTGTTCTGATGCTAATATGTACAGTAGTGAATATATAAGAGTGTTCTGATATCACAAGAGTGTAAAGTGGTGAAGATGTGACTGTCGTGACGTTAGAGTGTATAGTAGTAAAGATGTGACAGTCTTCTGATGCTAATGTTTAAGGTAGTGAAGATATGACAGCCATCTGATGTCAAAAGAGTGATGAAGATATGACAGTGCTCTGACGTTAGAGTGTACAGTAATGATGTGACAGTGTTCTGACGTTAGAGTGAACAGTACTGAAGATGTGACAATGTTCTCATGCAATTGTGTATGGTAGTACTTCCTCTCCACCTGGAAGGTGCGCAACTACCGTGCATTGGATCTTGCTGATGTACAAAAGATCCCGGAGTACGGGCTGAGTAACACAGGTCTTTCATTGTCCATCAAGACAGAAACTAAGAGCCCGATGGTGGGAATGCCACAGATGTAAGTCAAGGAAGGCTGTATACTGCTGCGAATGAATGCGGAGAAAAGAGAATACAACGGTGTGCCTGTATCTGAGAAGGATGGGAGTGGAGAGGTGAGATATACCACAAGGAGGCCCTCGACTCCAGAGCCATCAATTCATCAGGTATGTTTGTAAGACTCACGCATACTACCATTAATTTTTCATTAACTATTTGTTATTATCATTTTACTGTGAGCTACATGGAGTTAGATGCATGTTGCCATGGGCTCACTGTTCCCACGGGCTACTGTTACTCAGGATGTTTGAACACGTAAGAGCTGATCTGTTATTTGAACACGTTGTTGAATGGTTGTTGACGGACTCCCATATAACTCCTGTCAGTGTGACCCGAGGGGACACACTGGCCAGCATCGTCACACTGTTCACTAGAGTGTGTCGTAGTGTGTCATAAGACTATAGCCCAGAGTGCTACACATGTACGTACATATTCTTTTGTAATAAATCTACAAAGGCCGCCTGATCTTCATTGACTACCCTCCACGAAGAAGACCTGTATTCATTCCTGTCGACGCAACCTTACAAGTGGTGGCAGCGAGGTAAGAACCTACGTGACCACAGACGACAGTCACGTCTACTTCATATTTCTACGTCTGGTGTTGCCAGCAGTCATACAAGTCTACCTGACACAGTCTTGGCGCTCGATCTAGTGGACGTTAAGGGCGGAACCCCATGGCCAGCTACGTTCTCCATTACCCGTACCTCAATGCATTGAAGATACGCCTTTATTGCACTGCTGACACTGTGTCGCTTGCAAGGGCATCAAGACAGCGCCACCACCGTGCAGTGTTGTCATCACATCCAGACGTGTCAAGCAAGGTCAGCCATCCTGCCAACACCAACGTGGAGGTCATCTTGTCAACCGTTCCAGAGACGCGTCATCATCAGCCGTGGCGACATCCCAGACGTCAGCATCGCGTGGTCCATCCCTTGTCGCTCACTCAACTTTCCTGCTAGCGAGTCGCTACTCTGCACACATCTTCACCTCGCTACACCCAGCGAGTCGCTACTCTGCACGCATCTTCACCTCGCTACACCCAGCGAGCCGCTACTCTGCACACATCTTCACCTCGCTACACTCAGCGAGTCGCTACTCTGCACACGTCTTCACCTCGCTACACCCAGCGAGCCGCTACTCTGCACACATCTTCACCTCGCTACACTCAGCGAGTCGCTACTCTGCACACATCTTCACATCGCTACACCCAGCGAGTCGCTACTCTGCACACATCTTCACCTCGCTACACCCAGCGAGTCGCTACTCTGCACACGTCTACACCTCGCTACACCACACTCGAGACGTCGAAGCGGGCGAATCTCCCATTCAGATAAGAACTGTGTCAAAATGGTTCACTCTGTGAGGTATGCTCCTTTTGTGTGTTACTAGTCCCTAGTCTATCAATATAGACATATATATATATATATATATATATATATATATATATATATATATATATATATATATATATATATATATATATATATATATATATATATATATATATATATATATATATATATATGTATATATATGTATATATACTTTTGGGTAATATGACTATTCGTCCTTGTAGCTTAGCAAATTAATCTAAGGGTTTTTATATATTCTTATGTTTTCATACATTGATACTGTTGTTTTTAGTGATGATCACTTTCGCATACAGAATCTTGTATTGATATGTTATATTGTTATCCCATTCCTTTTATTGCCTTTATTTCGGTGCAGTATTTTCAAATAATATTCAGGTTAGGTATTTTAGATTAGGACAATAGTGTTCATTGTATTCTGATTTTTAGAGAGGTTTATTACTTAAACACTTTAAGTCTGATTGTATTACATGTCCGAAGATATTCCATGCGGTAATCGTAAAGGTTCATATGTACTTAGGAAATTACCTAGAATCTCTTATTATAAACGGAACCAGCCTTCTAAAATGGTGACGTCACACAAAGTTGTTTTGACAGATTCTGGTGACACAGATGACCCACAGAAACCTTCCCATACACTACCACACCCACACCCACCTTCCCCTCCACCTCATGAAAACTCAGGACAATCAGATACTTCACAAAAAACAGTTTTCACACTAAAACAAGCTAGGGAACCACACGAGTTATTTGATGGTAAACTATCAAATTTGGATCGGTGGATCAGGAACGTAGAGGACAGTGTTGAACATAATGGTGAGTCAGGAGACAAAGCGCTTATAGCAGCTGCTAAAAATCTCATTGATTTCACCAAGCCTAACAATTACGCTAGGGTTGTTTATGACTCAGAGGATGTTCAAAACTGTACATCTTGGGAGGAATTTAAAACGTTTAAATTCGGTTGTGAGGAATCATTCTCAGATAATCTACTAACCGTCCTTTTACGTGCTCTTAACACTACATACACGGATGATACGTCAATCCCTGATCACTGGAGTACCTTACATGGCAGAATGACGTTATTTAGGCAGGCTTACGAATCCTCACCCTGGATGTCGGCCATGATGAAGCCTGAAACTCATGTGCAAACACTCATGCGTTTATTACACATACTCTTCATTCTCAAGGACCTGACCTCCAGACGTAGCTCGGCGGTTACTTGATGAAGACATCGACCCATCATGGTCAGTAACGAAAGTATTGAGTTACACTAAAAAGAAAGGTGGATATCACAACACCAAGACACTAGGGAGGGTGTCGGCTTCCCAATGTATGAGGAAACATTCTAGTGATCAACACAATCATTCTTCTCACGGCCACTTAAAGCGATGCAGTGATGACAAACACTCACATAAAGTGACGTGTTTCCGGTGTGGCCAACCAGGACATAAAGCGAATGTGTGTCCTTACACATCGGACTCTTTCTCACGCCTCGACCAGAACAACAAACGCAGTCAACGACCCATGGCATCACAACCTCGGTCGTCACAATGCTGCAGACCGTGTCATAATTTCCTGCAGTCAGACACCAAGCTGACCTTCACCCGCTCGCGCCCCACAACACCAGACAGGTGTTCATATCATAAGAACGCTAGACACAGCGGAATGCCGAGCATTAGCTAGACAGACGTCATCTAACACAGGTTCATCATGTCATCATCAACAATGACAATCTCTCGCTCATGACAAGACTCCATCACATAAGGAACTCTTAAGACATTTTCGTTCTTCGCCATTTTCTCACATTACAAGTTTCGATTTAGTGGGTTCTTTCCAGAATAAGCCAATCACAATCTTTCTAGACAGCGGCGCGGAAGCAGATGTCGTCCATTATGATTTCGTTCAACCATTAATGCGCACTCAACTTGTTAAATACTCAGACTTTTACCCATCCCTTCAAAGTATCTCAAATGAAAATCTCGACGTAAGGGGCACTATTAAAATGAACATTCGCATTGGCGACTCGGTCATTACCGTAACCCCTTACATTGTTCGTGGTGTAACGTTTCCTGCTAACTTGTTACTAGGACGCCACTCTATGTGTGGCACAACATAAGATCTGTCCTATTTATCATGTGGTTTGTGTTGATAATACGTTCCTGCCATTGTCAGAGAAGAGTTCTCACTCAGTCAGAGTCATTAATACATCTGCTCCCACGTCCTGCTTCACGAAGGCTAATACCCACCCCTTTTATTTTTCTACTCATTGCCCTGGTAAACTTCAAACAAATATGACTCTGCATAGTAACACATTAACGAAGGTTCCTCTCTCACTTTCTCGAAAGTGGATGACTGATCATGGACTGAGACATAGTCAGGGTGATCTCGTACTAAGAGTAGTTGCTGAACCTTCATCACTAACTGTCAAAGGACTATCGATGGATGCCTCTATTCATGAGACCTCAGATGGAGAGGTTACCATATACATTGCCAATACGGGACCCACTCCTGTCCGTCTCCGTAGAGGGGCCAAGCTTGTGGAATTCTCCGTTTTGAAGTCCGGAATTCAAGACGAGGAGTTGCATGAGTTTAACATCCGTCTAGTCTCACATTCCATTAACCCACCACCACCTACTCCTCCTACCCCTGACTCAGCAGTGCACGGCTTGAGTCAGCTCCCCACCATCACCCCTGACATGATATCCAAGGTAGGATTAACCAAACATGTTGACCAGTTAACAGACTTACTTAACCAGTATAGGTCTACTATTGCCTTATCAGGAGAACCACTCGGTAGAACTCATTTGGATGTTCACATTATTAACTTAGAGAAAAACACACGTCCCATTGACGTCCCAGCCTATCGATTGCCACACGAGCACAGAGACATAGCAAACAAACTTGTTCAGGACATGTTGAAAGATAATGTTATAGAGGAATCACGATCACCATGGAATTTACCACTTCTGATCGTTCCGAAAAAGGACGGAACTTTTAGACCAGTCATAGATTTTAGAAAACTCAACAACAAGGTCACTTTGAAAGATGGTTTCCCATTACCAGTGGTATCAGAGCTTCTTCATAGCCTCGGTAACAATAAGGTATTTTCAACTTTGGATTTATTGAGCGGATTTTGGCAGATTCCCTTGTCAGAGGAAAGCCGTCCCCTGACTGTGTTCAGTACGCCAGATGGTCATTGGCAGTTCATATGCATCATGCACTTCGGTCTTCATTCCTCACCGGTGATCACCTTCTCAAGGTTAATGACTAACATTTGTCGTCACATGTTGGGCAAAGAAGTATTGGTTTATCTTGATGATATAATTGTCATGTCTCCAGATATTGCTTCTCATTTCAAAAGTCTTGAGAGAGTATTTCTACGACTTAAGGATGCAAACCTAAAGGCAGTTCATATTGACATCGTGTAATCTTAGTCATCAACCAATGCGTCTCTGCTAGTGTTCGAACTGGGAATAGTGACCATACCATAGTAACTCTAGAACATACCATGGGACTAATCGCCCATGCTAGGGTTTCCTCGAGCCATATGAGTTACCGTAACCTAGAATGTTGACAGGTAATTTGCATATTATAAGAGAGTTGGGGGGGGGGGGGTGACCGGAGTTCGGGTAGTAGTGATGTAGCCGGGGGTGGAGGGTTCAGAAGGTTTCAAGGGAAGTAGGTACAAAACACCAGTACTGTCAAGGCTGGTGTGTTTGTGTAAGTGTGTGTGTATGTGTGCGTGTGCATCTGTGCTTTGTGAGTGTGTAAGAATAAAGAGATGGTGGTCATATATGTATAGTTAAGAGACGAGGTATCATAAGTGTAAAACTCTTGCCATAACACACAAATAGTAATTGTACATGGTGATCTCACATTCACACATATACAAGGGCTGCGTTACTCCAGCCACAGTGGTAAGCAGTACAAAATTTCTTTATGATATATTACTTTATCTGTTTACGCCCCTTCAGCTGCATTCATAATCAAACAAACCAATAATTATTATTATTATCATTATCATTATTACTATCATTATTTGCCACCGTCATTATCATCGGTATTGTTGTTACAGCTTTAATTCTTTGTTTTCTTAATGGTGTTTCGCCGTTTCCTGCCTCAGCGAGGTAGCTCCTAGAACTGGTGAAATCATGACCTCATTCGTTAGTTTCACACTCTTTAATTGTCACGTTTATTGCCCCTAAACCAGAGCCCCCGTCCATATCCAAGCCCTACAGACCAATTCCATGGTTTTCTCCAGACTGTTCCCTATGCCTAGGCTTACCCTAATCACAGCACGTCGCCCCCAGTATAGGATCTCACCTCGGTATGCTTCATTTCACGCCTGCCTGTCACCCTCCTGCATGTTCGGCTCTCATTAACACAGAACCTGTTCCCCTCCCCCGTCCTTCCATCTCCTCATTCTCTCCCTCTCCACCAGTTCCTTCCACTTCTGAGACGAGTATGAAGTTTTTTCGCTTCATACATTATTAGTTCCATGATTATCATTATAATATCAATAATACTAATATTATTACTAATAATAATAATGACAATAATAGTAATGATAATATTGATAATAACGATGATAGTAATAATTATGATAGTGATGGTCATAATAATAGTAATGATAATATTGATAATAACGATGATAGTAATAATTATGATAGTGATGGTCATAATAATAGTAATGATAATATTGATAATAACGATGATAGTAATAATTATGATAGTGATGGTCATGATAATAGTAATGATAATATTGATAATAACGATGATAGTAATAATTATGATAGTGATGGTCATAATAGTAATAATAACAATAATAATAATAATAATAATGATAATAATGATAATGATGATGATAATAATGATATTAATGATAATAGTGATAATTGTAATAATAATAATAATGATGATGATAATGATGATGATAATAATGATAATGATAGTACGGTAGTACGATAGACGATCCTCACTTGGCCCCCTTCTCTCTAACTTCTTTTGGAAAAGTAAAAACAGGAGGGGAGGATATCCAACTCTCACCCCTTTTAGTAGCCTTCTACCACACATATTCGCCTTATCCCACATTAGCAAGGTAGCGTTAAGAACAGAGGAGTGAGCCTTAGAGGGTATAGGATATCCTCACTTGGCTCAACTCCCCGTTCCTTCTTTTGGAAAATTATAAACGGGAGGAGAGGAAGACATTTGCATCATGTGAAGACAAGACATTAACATTATGTGAAGGTGTGGACATCATGTGAAGACATTAACATTATGTGAAGATGTGGACATCATGTGAAGACATAATTAAGAAGCTTCTCGATTTTTCTTGTAAAACGTCATCTCTACCACCATCACCCACCAACGCCTGCTGTATCGACCAGTGCCTTCACCCTATGCCTTCCCAGAGTCTGGAGCAAATGAAGTCAATTACCCAAAGGCACGTCACTATGGCAGTGGAGGAGGAAGTCACGTTTTTTTGCCGTTCTCGACTCCCTCTTCCAGGTTGGTTGATGAAGCAGATGGGCATGTAGAAAATCGCACGGCCTTATGTCCTCTTGACTTTCTGATTAATGTGGTGAAAGGTCGAAATGCATTGAGCCCTATTAGTATGTCCACGCCTACATATATATATATATATATATATATATATATATATATATATATATATATATATATATATATATATATATATATATATATATATATATATATATATATATATATATATATATATATATATATATATCCCTGGGGATAGGGGAGAAAGAATACTTCCCACGTATTCCCTGCGTGTCGTAGAAGGCGACTAAAAGGGGAGGGAGCGGGTGGCTGGAAATCCTCCCCTCTCATTTTTTTTTTTTTTTAGTTTTCCAAAAGAAGGAACAGAGAAGGGGGCCAGGTGAGGATATTCCCTCAAAGGCCCTGTCCTCTGTTCTTAATGCTACCTCGCTAACGCGGGAAATGGCGAATAGTATGAAAGAAAAGATATATATATATATATATATATATATATATATATATATATATATATATATATATATATATATATATATATATATATATTGTTTAGAAAAGGTAGTGAGTGGTGGAATGAAGAAGTAAGATTATTAGTGAAAGAGAAGAGAGAGGCATTTGAACGATTTTTGCAGGGAAAAAATGCAAATGAGTGGGAGATGTATAAACGAAAGTGGCAGGAGGTCAAGAGAAAGGTGCAAGAGGTGAAAAAGAGGGCAAATGAGAGTTATGGTGAGAGAGTATCATTAGATTTCAGGACGAATAAGAAAATGTTTAGAAGGAGGTAAATAAAATGCGTAAGACAAGGGAGCAAATGGGAACTTCAGTGAAGGGGGCAAATGGGGAGGTGATAACAAGTAGTGGTGATGTGAGAAGGAGATGCAGTGAGTATTTTGAAGGTTTGTTGAATGTGTTGATGATAGAGTGCAGATATAGGCGTTTTGGTCGAGGTGGTGTGCAAAGTGAGAGGGTTAGGGAAAATGATTTGGTAAATAGAGAAGAGGTAGTAAAAGCTTTACGGAAGATGAAAGCCGGCAAAGGCAGCAGGTTTGGATGGTATTGCAGTGGAATTTATTAAAAAGGGGGTGACTGTATTGTTGACTGGTTGGTAAGGTTATTTAATGTATGTATGATTCATGGTGAGGTGCCTGAGGATTGGCGGAATGCTTGCATAGTGCCATTGTACAAAGGCAAAGGGGTTAAGAGTGAGTGCTCAAATTACAGAGGTATAAGTTTGTTGAGTATTCCTGGTAAATTATATTGGAGGGTATTGATTGAGAGGGTGAAGGCGTGTACAGAGCATCAGATTGGGGAAGAGCAGTGTGGTTTCAGAAGTGGTAGAGGATGTGTGGATCAGGTGTTTGCTTTGAAGAATGTATGTGAGAAATACTTAGAAAAACAAATGGATTTGAATGTAGCATTTATGGATCTGGAGAAGGCATATGATAGAGTTGATAGAGATGCTCTGTGGAAGGTATTAAGAATATATGGTGTGGGAGGCAAGTTGTTAGAAGCAGTGAAAAGTTTTTATCGAGGATGTAAGGCATGTGTACGTGTAGGAAGAGAGGAAAGTGATTGGTTCTCAGTGAATGTAGGTTTGCGGCAGGGGTGTGTGATGTCTCCATGGTTGTTTAATTTGTTTATGGATGGGGTTGTTAGGGAGGTGAATGCAAGAGTTTTGGAAAGAGGGGCAAGTATGCAGTCTGTTGTGGATGAGAGAGCTTGGGAAGTGAGCCAGTTGTTGTTCGCTGATGATACAGCGCTGGTGGCTGATTCATGTGAGAAACTGCAGAAGCTGGTGACTGAGTTTGGTAAAGTGTGTGAAGAAGAAAGTTAAGAGTAAATGTGAATAAGAGCAAGGTTATTAGGTACAGTAGGGTTGAGGGTCAAGTCAATTGGGAGGTAAGTTTGAATGGAGAAAAACTGGAGGAAGTAAAGTGTTTTAGATATCTGGGAGTGGATCTGGCAGCGGATGGAACCATGGAAGCGGAAGTGAATCATAGGGTGGGGGAGGGGGCGAAAATCCTGCGAGCCTTGAAGAATGTGTGGAAGTCGAGAACATTATCTCGGAAAGCAAAAATGGGTATGTTTGAAGGAATAGTGGTTCCAACAATGTTGTATGGTTGCGAGGCGTGGGCTATGGATAGAGTTGTGCGCAGGAGGATGGATGTGCTGGAAATGAGATGTTTGAGGACAATATGTGGTGTGAGGTGGTTTGATCGAGTAAGTAACGTAAGGGTAAGAGAGATGTGTGGAAATAAAAAGAGCGTGGTTGAGAGAGCAGAAGAGGGTGTTTTGAAATGGTATGGGCACATGGAGAGAATGAGTGAGGAAAGATTGACCAAGAGGATGTATGTGTCGGAGGTGGAGGGAACGAGGAGAAGAGGGAGACCAAATTGGAGGTGGAAAGATGGAGTGAAAAAGATTCTGTGTGATCGGGGCCTGAACATGCAGGAGGGTGAAAGGAGGGCAAAGAATACAGTGAATTGGATCGATGTGGTATACCGGGGTTGACGTGCTGTCAGTGGATTGAATCAGGGCATGTGAAGCGTCTGGGGTAAACCATGGAAAGCTGTGTAGGTATGTATATTTGCGTGTGTGGACGTATGTATATACATGTGTATGGGGGTGGGTTGGGCCATTTCTTTCGTCTGTTTCCTTGCGCTACCTGGCAAACGCGGGAGACAGCGGAAAAAAGAAAAAAAAAAAAAAAAAAAAAAATATATATATATATATATATATATATATATATATATATATATATATATATATATATATATATATATATATATGCGTGTGTGGATCTGTATGTATATACATGTGTATGTGGGTGGGTTGGGCCATTCTTTCGTCTGTTTCCTTGCGCTACCTCGCTAACGCGGGAGACAGCGACAAAGTGTAATAAAGAAATAAAAAAATGCATATATATATATATATATATATATATATATATATATATATATATATATATATATATATATATATATATATATAAGTGGGTGGAGGAAGAGTCAAACTCGGGAACTACCTCTTCCCATTACCGGAGACAGAAACCTTTCGTCCCGTGCAGCCATCATCCCAAAACTTTATATCTTCCACTGGAAGCATTGGCTCCCCGGATTTTTAGATGTCCACACGAACGAAAGACGAAAAAAAGAAAGGAAAAAATATCGAGAGTCGCGTTTAATATTCCTGGATATTATTTTCTACTACAGAAAATTGTAGTGAATTACGAAGTAGCCAACTGTGTCTAAGTTTGAAGATCACAAGCCGGTTCTACTGGAGGGAAAATCGTGTTGTATAAAGACATGCACTCGAGGGGCAGTTCAGAACTGGATCCTTCACCTTGACGGTCCTTAATCTGTGGCCTTCTTGTCCATGCAGGTCGGAGGCCTCCCAGGCTAGGTAGCCAGGCAGGCAGCCACGGGGGAACTATTCCTCTGATTGCTCTCTGGTCCAGCCCGCCACCGCCTGACCGGAGGCATAAGGGCGTGAGTGGGAGAGTGAGAGGGAGGGAGAGCTGATCCAGGCCTGCTGCATCAGGGAAGGGGCAGGAGGAGGAAGAGGGGGAGATGGGAGGGTAGAACAGGAGTAGAAGGGGAGGAAGGATGAGAGAGAGAGAGAGAGAGAGAGAGAGAGAGAGAGAGAGAGAGAGAGAGAGAGAGAGAGAGAGAGAGAGAGAGAGAGAGAGAGAGAGAGAGAGAGAGAGAGAGAGAGAGAGAGAGAGAGAGAGAGAGAGAGAGAGAGAGAGAGAGAGAGAGAGAGAGAGAGAGAGAGAGAGAGAGAGAGAGAGGCTGGTTGATCAACCAGTTCGTCCTATTATCATTGGTCGACAGTGTCTGGTAAATCATCAGGTCGAACACACGTCTAAAGTATTTATCACCCTTGGATCTGTCACTCGTCTGTCATTTATCTCTAAGCGCTTTTAGTCTGTCTATTTCGTTAAGATAATTTCGGACATAGGTACACAGATCCCTTACCCTTGTGTTTTCTTGGATGTCTCTCTAGTTTATACATGTCCCAGATGGACAGTGTTGAATGGCTGTCTCGTATCTTTCAGACATCTTGGGATTTTAGATATATGATGATCATTCAAGCTGAAAATCTGACAATTCTGTCTATACGATCGTTGATGATACATCAACTAAGTTCGAAAGCACCCTTCGTGAAGGAAGAGTGAGAGAAAAGAAAGTGCCCATATATATCCATGCTTCTGTTTTATGCCTGTTTGCGGTTTCCCGTGTTTGCGAGGTGGCGCCAAGAACACACAAATAAATGGTCTCATTCGCTCACGTTCCTTCTCAAGCTGTCATGTGTAATGCACTGAAACCACAGCCCCTTATCTGCATATATTTGTCACACCATCGAAGCCGTGTGAGATTAAAGTCCATGCCACCCTCACCAAGGTGAGGTTGGGATACACATAAAACACTAGAAGTCTTGTGTGTGTCTTTTAACCTACGATAGATTACTTTGTGTTGAGAGATGATGTAAGTTGATATGTTTCAAGAAAGTGGATTAAGCGAAATTGGCCAGCAGAGGATGAGGGCTGATAAGGAACCGGAGAGATGAAGGATATAATCGTCTATTGTGGAGGAGGAATATCATCCAGGTCTAACCTCAGTTGGGATAACGGTGGTGCTGGGGTAGACATAACACTGGCAGGTAGGAATGACGACAAAGTAAAAGAGGATTCTCGACACTGGAATGTGGAGATGAACAAGATTCTGGATCAAAGGCTTTATCTGCACATATCGAATGAGGGAGTCTATGTTTATGTTTATGACCGGTGTAGACCCCGTTGCTCACCAACGTGAGACGAAGGGTATTCGAGTACATAGTATTCGAATAGTTATTTCCTATTTAACCAGGCCCATAGCCTAGCGGTTAGCATTCCCGCCTCTTGCACATGGGTCCCGGGTTCGATCCTGGCTGTTGGCGGTATGTATGTTCTATGAAGGTGTGCGTTTCTATCCACTATGTTCGTATATATATATATATATATATATATATATATATATATATATATATATATATATATATATATATATATATATATATATATATATATATATAGTGAGTGGTGTGATGAAGAAGTAAGATTATTAGTGAAAGAGAAGAGAGAGGCATTTGGACGATTTTTGCAGGGAAACAATGCAAATGAGTGGGAGATGTATAAAAGAAAGAGGCAGGAGGTCAAGAGAAAGGTGTAAGGTGAAAAAGAAGACAAATAAGAGTTGGGGTGAGAGAGTATCATTAAATTTTCGGCAGGATAAAAAGATGTTTTGGAAGGAGGTAAATAAAGTGTGTAAGACAAGGGAATAAATGGGAACATCAGTGAAAGGGGCTAATTGGGAGGTGATAACAAGTAGTGGTGAAATGAGAAGGAGATGGAGTAAGTATTTTGAAGGTTTGTTGAATGTGTTTGATGATAGAGTGGCAGATATAGGGTGTTTTGGTCGAGGTGGTGTGCAAAGTGAGAGGGTTAGGGAGAATGATTTGGTAAACAGAGAAGAGGTAGTAAAAGCTTTATATTCCTGGTAAATCATATGGAAGGGTATTGATTGAGAGGGTGAAGGCATGTACAGAGCATCAGATTGGGAAAGTGTAGTGTGGTTTCAGAAGTGGTAGAGGATGTGTGGATCAGGTGTTTGCTTTGAAGACTGTGTGAGAAATACTTAGAAAAGCAAATGGATTTGTATGTAGCATTTATGGATCTGGAGAAGGCATATGATAGAGTTAATAGATGTGCTCTGTGGAAGATGTTAAGAATACATGGTGTGGGAGGCAAGTTGTTAGAAGGAGTGAAAAGTTATTATTGAGGATATAAGGCATGTGTACGAGTAGGAAGCGAGGAAAGTGGTTGGTTCTCAGTGAATGTTGGACAATATGTGGTGTGAGTTTTTTTTTTTTATAAAATAATGAAAGGGTAGCTGGAGGATATATTTACAATCATAGAAAAAATGACGCATCCATTTCAGCTGCCAGGTCATGGCATAGGGGATAACTAGAAGTTGCCAGGGCCTGACTGGGGTCTCACTGATCGGAAACCCGTGGACGTCTAACACAGCATGGACAAGTGATCCTGCCGAGCCACTTGAGACAACGGGAGAAGACACGTCGGAAGGTGGAGCGAGGCGCCCTTCTGGCCTCAGTAGGACCACGGCAGCAGTCTCCTCCTGAGGCTTCTCCGGAAATCCCAAGGTTAAGGCGGGAGACAGGGGTGGTGGTCACTGTGGTAGGGGACGGGGTGGTGGAAATAGTACCTCGGGACAGGATTATTGGGAACTGCAAGCGAGAGGGTGGCGGGAATAGATCCGTGAGACGGGGTGGTGGGAGTAGAGCCAAGAGACGGGGTGGTTGGAGAGCCAGGGGAAGAGGTAGTGGGAGGAGAGACTGGCGACTGATAGGTGGGAGGAGAGCCAGGGTACGGGGTGGTGGGAGGATAACCAGGGGAGTGGGTGATGGGAGAATTTGCCGGGGAAGGGATGGTGGAAGTTGCCGAGAACGGAGTAGTGGGAGTAGAGTCAAGGGACGGGGTACTGGGAGAATTTCCACGGAACGGGGTAGTGGGAGAAGTTCCTGGCAAGGGATTGCTGGAGTAAGTTCCTCGTGATGGGGTGGTGGGAGTACTTCCTGTGGAGGGGGTGATGGGACTACTTCCTCTGGAGGGGATGGTGGGAGAACTTCCTCTGGATGGGATGGTGGGAGTACTTCCTGTGGAGGGGGTGATGGGAGTACTTCCTCTGGAGGGGATGGTGGGAGAACTTCCTCTGGATGGGGTGGTGGGAGTACTTCCTGTGGAGGGGGTGATGGGACTACTTCCTCTGGAGGGGATGGTGGGAGAACTTCCTCTGGATGGGGTGGTGGGAGTACTTCCTGTGGAGGGGTGATGGGACTACTTCCTCTGGAGGTGGTGGTTGGAGATGGTCCATAGGAGGTGGTGGTGGGAATGGTACCTGGAGAGGGTATGGTGGGAATGGTACCATGTCAGGGTGTGGTGGGAATGGTACCATATCAGGGTGTGGTGGGAATGGTACTATGAGAGGTTGTTGGAATGGTACCATATCAGGGTGTGGTGGGAATGGTATCATGTCAGGGTGTGGTGGGAATGGTACTATGAGAGGTTGTTGGAATGGTACCATATCAGGGTGTGGTGGGAATGGTATCATGTCAGGGTGTGGTGGGAATGGTACCATATCAGGTTGTGGTGGGAATGGTACTATGAGAGGTTGTTGGAATGGTACCATATCAGGGTGTGGTGGGAATGGTACCATATCAGGTTGTGGTGGGAATGGTACTATGAGAGGTTGTTGGAATGGTACCATATCAGGTTGTGGTGGGAATGGTACTATGAGATGTTGTTGGAATGGTACCAAGTCAGGGTGTGGTGGGAATGGCACATATCAGGGTGTGGTGGAATGGTACCTATGAGAGGTTGTTGGAATGGTACCATATCAGGGTGTGGTGGGAATGGTATCATGTCAGGGTGTGGTGGGAAGGGTACCATATCAGGGTGTTGTGGGAATGGTACCATATCAGGGTGTGGTGGGAATGGTACCATCTCAGGTTGTGGTGGGTGTCCTACCATATCAGGATGTGGTGGGAATGGTATGATGTAAGGGGGTTGTGAGAGGAATTGCTGTAGAACCTCGAAGGTCGCGACTGGAGTTTCCTCTGGAACCTCCTGGGTAACAACAAATGGAGTGTCCTCTGGAACCTCCAGTGTGGTGACTGGTGTGTCCTGTGGAACCTCCAGGGTCACCACTGGAGTTTGCTCTGGAACCTCCAGGGTTGCGACTGGAGTTTCTTGTGGAACCTCCAGGGTCGTGACCGTAGTGTGTTCTACTACTTTATCCTGGGTACAAGTGGAATGAACCTCTTTCTGGCGGTGGCGTCTTCGTACTCTGGGAATTCTTTGGGGCTTGGGTTCCAACAGTTCCCAGAACCTTGGCCTTTCAACATAACCGATTGTGTCATCCATCACTATTGATAATCTCTTTTTAATCCTGTACGAAAGGAAAGGAACTCATTACAAAGTATATCCTGGATACTTTCAGAAATATAGTTATGTTCAGCTTTCACATGATAGTGAAGTTATACGTTTGATAGTGAAGATATAATCAGAAAGTTATTTGACTCCAGTATTAAGGATATATAAATGCTGTTACTGTAATCTCAGTGATAGTGAAGATACAGTATAAGGGTCACTGTTGTCCATTTGTAAGTGAAGATACATTGAGAAAGTTATTCCAATCCAGTCTTATGGACGTAAGCAATGCATTTACTGTAATTTCAGTGGTAGTGAAGATACAGTATGAGGGTCACTGTTGTCCAGTTGTTTATGAAAATACAGTAAGTTCTTGTAATCTAGTTTTAAGGATATAGTTATGAAGTTACTGTAATCCCAGTGATAGTGAAGATACAGTGGAGCGGTCACTTTTGTCCAATTGTTAGTGAAGATACTGTAAGGAAGATGTTGTAATCCATTTTTAAGGATATAGTAATGCAGTTACTGTAACCTCACTGGTAGTGAAGATACAGTGGAGCGGTCACTTTTGTCCAATTGTTAGTGAAGATACTGTAAGGAAGATATTGTAATCCATTTTTAAGGATATAGTAATGCAGTTACTGTAACCTCACTTGTAGTGAAGATACAGTGGTATGGTTACTGAAGTCCAGCTCATCGTGAATATATAGTAAGGAAGTTATTTTAATCCAGGTTTATGGATATAGTAATGCATTTACTTTAATTTCAGTGGTAGTGAAGATACAGTATGAGGGTCACTGTTGTCCGGTTGTTTATGAAAATACAGTAAGTTCTTGTAATCCAGTTTTAAGGATATAGTTATAAAGTTACTGTAATCACAGTGATAGTGAAGATACAGTGGAGCGGTCACTTTTGTCCAATTGTTAGTGAAGATACTGTAAGGAAGATGTTGTAATCCATTTTTAAGGATATAGTAATGCAGTTACTGTAACCTCACTGGTAGTGAAGATACAGTGGAGCGGTCACTTTTACCCAATTGTTAGTGAAGATACTGTAAGGAAGATATTGTAATCCATTTTTAAGGATATAGTAATGCAGTTACTGTATCCTCACTGATAGTGAAGATACAGTGGAGCGGTCACTTTTGTCCAATTGTTAGTGAAGATACTGTAAGGAAGAGATTGTAATCCATTTTTAAGGATATAGTAATGCAGTTACTGTATCCTCACTGGTAGTGAAGATATAGTGGAGCGGTCACTTTTGTCCAATTGTTTGTGAAGATACTGTAAGGAAGATATTGTATTCCATTTTTAAGGATATAGTAATGCAGTTACTGTAACCTCACTGGTAGTGAAGATACAGTGGTATGGTTACTGTAGTCCAGCTCATCATGAAGATATATTAAGGAAGTTATTATAATCCAGTTTGATGGATCTAGTAATGCATATACTGAAATTTCAGTAGTAGTGAAGATACACTTTAATGGTCACTGTTGTCCAGTTGTTTAGAGAGATGGAGTTGATTATTGTAATCCAGATTTAAGGATATAGTTATTGTAGTGACTGTAATCTCATCAGTAGTGAAGATACAGTGGGACAGTCACTGTTGTCGAGTTGTTATTGAAGATACAGTAATGAAGTGGAATGTTAGAAAGTTTTTAGAGGAAAGAAAAGAGAGAGTCGTTTAGGGAAGATATGAAATTTATTTGGAATTAGGAAAAAAATGGAAAGGCGTGGATGTAATATTTGAAATAGAAATGTGAGAAGTGAGGAAGGTAGTTGCTGGATCATAAAGTGGAAGTGAAATGAAGATGGAAAGAGTATTTTGGAGAACAGATGAATACGGGAGAAGGGTATATATATATATATATATATATATATATATATATATATATATATATATATATATATATATATATATATATATATATATATATATATTTTTTTTTTTTTTTTTCATACTATTCGCCATTTCCCGCATTAGCGAGGTAGCGTTGAGAACAGAGGACTGGGCCCTTGAGGGAATATCCTCACCTGGGCCCCTTCTCTGTTCCCTCTTTTGGAAAATTAAAAAAAAAAAAAAAGTGAGAGGGGAGGATTTCCAGCCCCCTGCTCCCATATATATATATATATATATATATATATGTATATATATAGGGGAGAAAGAATACTTCCCACGTATTCCCTGCGTGTCGTAGAAGGCGACTAAAAGGGAAGGGAGCGGGGGGCTGGAAATCCTCCCATCTTGTTTTTTTTTTTAGTTTTCCAAAAGAAGGAACAGAGAAGGGGGCCAGGTGAGGATATTCCCTCAGAGGCCCAGTCCTCTGTTCTTAAAGCTACCTTGCTAACGCGGGAAATGGCGAATAGTTTGAAAGAAAGATATATATATATATATATATATATATATATATATATATATATATATATATATATATATATATATATATATATATATGTATATATATATATATATATATATATATATATATATATATATATATATATATATATATATATATATATATCCAGGGACCTGGATGTTTTGGCTCTGAGTGAAACGAAGCTCAAGGGTAAAGGGGAAGAGTGGTTTGGAAATGTCTGGGGAGTGAAGTCAGGGGTTAGTGAGAGGACAAGAGCAAGGGAAGGAGTAGCAATACTCCTGAAACAGGAGTTGTGGGAGTATGTGATAGAATGTAAGAAAGTAAATTCTCGATTAATATGGGTAAAATTGAAAGTTGATGGAGAGAGGTGGGTGATTATTGGTGCATATGCACCTGGGCATGAGAAGAAAGATCATGAGAGGCAAGTGTTTTGGGAGCAGCTAAATGAGTGTGTTAGCGGTTTTGATGCACGAGACCGGGTTATAGTGATGGGTGATTTGAATGCAAAGGTGAGTAATGTGGCAGTTGAGGGAATAATTGGTATGCATGGGGTGTTCAGTGTTGTAAATGGAAATGGTGAAGAGCTTGTAGATTTATGTGCTGAAAAAGGACTGATGATTGGGAATACCTGGTTTAAAAAGCGAGATATACATAAGTATACTTATGTAAGTAGGAGAGATGGCCAGAGAGCGTTATTGGATTACGTGTTAATTGACAGGCGTGCGAAAGAGAGACTTTTGGATGTTAATGTGCTGAGAGGTGCAACTGGAGGGATGTCTGATCATTATCTTGTGGAGGCTAAGGTGAAGATTAGTATGCGTTTTCAGAAAAGAGGAGAGAATGTTGGGGTGAAGAAGGTGGTGAGAGTAAGTGAGCTTGGGAAGGAGACCTGTGTGGGGAAGTACCAGGAGAGACTGTGTACAGAATGGAAAAAGGTGAGAACAATGGAAGTAAGGGGAGTGGGGGAGGAATGGGATGTATTTAGGGAATCAGTGATGGATTGCGCAAAAGATGCTTGTGGCATGAGAAGAGTGGGAGGTGGGCTGTTTAGAAAGGGTAGTGAGTGGTGGGATGAAGAAATAAGAGTATTAGTGAAAGAGAAGAGAGAGGCATTTGGACGATTTTTGCAGGGAAAAAATGCAATTGAGTGGGAGAAGTATAAAAGAAAGAGACAGGAGGTCAAGAGAAAGGTGCAAGAGGTGAAAAAGAGGGCAAATGAGAGTTGGGGTGAGAGACTATCAGTAAATTTTAGGGAGAATAAAAAGATGTTCTGGAAGGAGGTAAATAGGGTGCGTAAGACAAGGGAGCAAATGGGAACTTCAGTGAAGGGCGTAAATGGGGAGGTGATAACAAGTAGCGGTGATGTGATAAGGAGGTGGAATGAGTATTTTGAAGGTTTGTTGAATGTGTCTGATGACAGAGTGGCAGATATAGGGTGTTTTGGTCGAGGTGGTGTGCAAAGTGAGAGGGTTAGGGAAAATGATTTGGTAAACAGAGAAGAGGTAGTAAAAGCTTTGCGGAAGATGAAAGCCGGCAAGGCAGCAGGTTTGGATGGTATTGCAGTGGAATTTATTAAAAAAGGGGGTGACTGTATTGTTGACTGGTTGGTAAGGTTATTTAATGTATGTATGACTCATGGTGAGGTGCCTGAGGATTGGCGGAATGCGTGCATAGTGCCATTGTACAAAGGCAAAGGGGATAAGAGTGAGTGCTCAAATTACAGAGGTATAAGTTTGTTGAGTATTCCTGGTAAATTATATGGGAGGGTATTGATTGAGAGGGTGAAGGCATGTACAGAGCATCAGATTGGGGAAGAGCAGTGCGGTTTCAGAAGTGGTAGAGGATGTGTGGATCAGGTGTTTGCTTTGAAGAATGTATGTGAGAAATACTTAGAAAAGCAAATGGATTTGTATGTAGCATTTATGGATCTGGAGAAGGCATATGATAGAGTTGATAGGGATGCTCTGTGGAAGGTATTAAGAATATATGGTGTGGGAGGCAAGTTGTTAGAAGCAGTGAAAAGTTTTTATCGAGGATGTAAGGCATGTGTACGTGTAGGAAGAGAGGAAAGTGATTGGTTCTCAGTGAATGTAGGTTTGCGGCAGGGGTGTGTGATGTCTCCATGGTTGTTTAATTTGTTTATGGATGGGGTTGTAAGGGAGGTAAATGCAAGAGTCCTGGAAAGAGGGGCAAGTATGAAGTCTGTTGGGGATGAGAGAGCTTGGGAAGTGAGTCAGTTGTTGTTCGCTGATGATACAGCGCTGGTGGCTGATTCATGTGAGAAACTGCAGAAGCTGGTGACTGAGTTTGGTAAAGTGTGTGGAAGAAGAAAGTTGAGAGTAAATGTGAATAAGAGCAAGGTTATTAGGTACAGTAGGGGTGAGGGTCAAGTCAATTGGGAGGTGAGTTTGAATGGAGAAAAACTGGAGGAAGTGAAGTGTTTTAGATATCTGGGAGTGGATCTGTCAGCGGATGGAACCATGGAAGCGGAAGTGGAACATAGGGTGGGGGAGGGGGCGAAAATTTTGGGAGCCTTGAAAAATGTGTGGAAGTCGAGAACATTATCTCGGAAAGCAAAAATGGGTATGTTTGAGGGAATAGTGGTTCCAACAATGTTGTATGGTTGCGAGGCGTGGGCTATGGATAGAGATGTGCGCAGGAGGATGGATGTGCTGGAAATGAGATGTTTGAGGACAATGTGTGGTGTGAGGTGGTTTGATCGAGTAAGTAACGTAAGGGTAAGAGAGATGTGTGGAAATAAAAAGAGCGTGGTTGAGAGAGCAGAAGAGGGTGTTTTGAAATGGTTTGGGCACATGGAGAGAATGAGTGAGGAGAGATTAACCAAGAGGATATATGTGTCGGAGGTGGAGGGAACGAGGAGAAGAGGGAGACCAAATTGGAGGTGGAAAGATGGAGTGAAAAAGATTTTGTGTGATCGGGGCCTGAACATGCAGGAGGGTGAAAGGAGGGCAAGAAATAGAGTGAATTGGAGTCATGTGGTATACAGGGGTTGACGTGCTGTCAGTGGATTGAAGCAAGGCGTGTGAAGCGTCTGGGGTAAACCATGGAAAGCTGTGTAGGTATGTATATTTGCGTGTGTGGACGTGTGTATGTACATGTGTATGGGGGGGGGGGTTGGGCCATTTCTTTCGTCTGTTTCCTTGCGCTACCTCGCAAACGCGGGAGACAGCGACAAAGTATAAAAAAAAAAAAAAAAAAAAAAAATATATATATATTTTTTTTTTTTTTTTTTTTTCATACTATTCGCCATTTCCCGCATTAGCGAGGTAGCGTTAAGAACAGAGGACTGGGCCTCTGAAGGAATATCCTCACCTGGAAGTGTGTGGAAGAAGAAAGTTAAGAGTAAATGTGAATAAGAGCAAGGTTATTAGGTACAGTAGGGTTGAGGGTCAAGTCAATTGGGAGGTGAGTTTGAATGGAGAAAAACTGGAGGAAGTGAAGTGTTTTAGATATCTGGGAGTGGATCTGTCAGCGGATGGAACCATGGAAGCGGAAGTGGATCATAGGGTGGGGGAGGGGGCGAAAATTTTGGGAGCCTTGAAAAATGTGTGGAAGTCGAGAACATTATCTCGGAAAGCAAAAATGGGTATGTTTGAAGGAATAGTGGTTCCAACAATGTTGTATGGTTGCGAGGCGTGGGCTATGGATAGAGTTGTGCGCAGGAGGATGGATGTGCTGGAAATGAGATGTTTGAGGACAATGTGTGGTGTGAGGTGGTTTGATCGAGTAAGTAACGTAAGGGTAAGAGAGATGTGTGGAAATAAAAAGAGCGTGGTTGAGAGAGCAGAAGAGGGTGTTTTGAAATGGTTTGGGCACATGGAGAGAATGAGTGAGGAAAGATTGACCAAGAGGATATATGTGTCGGAGGTGGAGGGAACGAGGAGAAGAGGGAGACCAAATTGGAGGTGGAAAGATGGAGTGAAAAGGATTTTGTGTGATCGGGGCCTGAACATGCAGGAGGGTGAAAGGAGGGCAAGGAATAGAGTGAATTGGAGCGATGTGGTATACAGGGGTTGACGTGCTGTCAATGGATTGAATCAAGGCATGTGAAGCGTCCGGGGTAAACCATGGAAAGCTGTGTAGGTATGTATATTTGCGTGTGTGGACGTGTGTATGTACTGTGTATGGGGGGGGTTGGGCCATTTCTTTCGTCTGTTTCCTTGCGCTACCTCGCAACCGCGGGAGACAGCGACGAGGTATAAAAAAAAAAAAATATATATATATATATATATATATATATATATATATATATATATATATATATATACACAGTATTGACGGCTGGGTATATGGGATATGATATGATGGGAGTGGGAGAAAAAGATATGTGATGGGAGCCATACTAAAGCCGTTACAAATACATGTACACACACTGTTTGTATTCAAGTTTTTGATATGAGTGGATGAATCAAAGGCTTAACCGCCAAACTGTTTTCTTAATGATGTCGTATCTCATTTTGTGTGTAAGGAGATTGTTATCTCCCATTGAAAATTCTTAGATTGAAGAGTCACACATAACTTTCTACTGCGGCGCACCCTCGATCGTCACATCTCCACAGATATATAAACTGTGATCACATGGGACATGTGTGTATCCTAAAGATTCCTTTCTGATACCACAGATCCATTTGCGTCCTCAGGGATCAGTATTGTGTATTCATAACACAACGCTGGGGAGGTTCACCACACACGACAGAGGGATGGTAGGTATGAAAACTTGGACTCATTTGAGATCAAAGCACAGTCTGTCAACAAGACAGACCATCATTGTTCATGACAGCTCTGCGATCGGCCTCTCGCCAGTCAGCCTCTAGTGCTCAAGAACCAACACTACTGTATCCACGTTGACACATGATGTAGTGATGTTCAGATGACAGGAATACATCATGATAACTACAGCCAGGAGGTCACTGCCAGGATCAGGTATATCTGATTGATCCGGTGGCTTCGAGAGATTTAAAGGCGAAGCAGCTCGGCTCTCCTGCTCCACTCTCGACGCAGCTGTGGAGAGGCAGACAACCAGTGGAATTCGAGTCATAATTTCTGCATGTATGGCTTACCAAACATTCAGTGTGACCTACCATTAAGCTCATACCTCCCATGGGCGCTTTTGAAAGCCGCAATATTCCACCTTCCAAGAAGTGACATGCAAATAATAACATGAATGATATTCTGTTTGCAATAAACATTTGAGTACGTAATGAAACCTAGGACTCTAATGCTCGGGACTTGCTCCTTGGTCGTAACTGAGAAAGAAGTCCCTCCTCCTCCTTGCTCTGAGAGCATTTGTCTTTCCTTTTATTGCTCTGGGGTTTTGAAGAACTTCCCTGTTGTAAGTAAAGCACCTTAGAGAGACAGATGGCCATTGATGGGATTTATACTCGTCTCTAACCATACCAAGACAAACGCATTGAGCTGATGCAACACTTGTCGTGGTAAGCTACCAATACTTTGCCCATTCTCTCGTATCAGTGGAAAACAGCCGGTAGAGTGACGGTACACGGGCTTCGATAGACTGACTAACCTCCTCATTTCATTCATCTCCTGATTGAGAGATCCTTTGCAGTTACTGAGGTCGAAAGAGTAATGACTATAAGAATCGCCTCAGCTCCCAGCAAGACAGTGTCTTAGGAGTCATGACGCCATATACTTGAGCTTGACCCGTTGCTGCTACTACTAACCCTCCCGTTTACGGAGCAGAATGAGAGAGTTTATAGAGTGAAAGACTATGAAAAACCAGTCTAGGTCCTTCAGGGCAGGCTTGAAAGTACGATGCCTTACATTTTTCCTAGCGGTCTACAGGGTGAATTGAAGGCAACGTGAAGGTATTTTTCTCTGTTCTTATAAAGGCAAACTTACAAAAGAAGATCATCAGTCATTGTGACGACATGCTGAGAACACATGACTGTCGTCTCTTGGAGGAAAGGTGTCCCTTAAAGGGGTCACTATGATGGATTTCAGAGCACGAACCCTTGCTTTGTGTCCCGCAGGACGGACCGTCAATGAAACTAGATTCATGACAGGCCTACGCCAGTCCTTTCTCTGGTGGCTAAGTTTCAGATCGATAACATATTACAACTTTTTGATCAGAAGGAAGACAAGTTGTCTTTGTGGAAGATCCAGGATACCTTGAGGTGAAAATTCATTTCTTTCATGGTAAATTAAGCAAATAGTGCAATCCTTTGCATTCTCAGCCAGCACATAGCCAGGTGGAAATTATAATAAGGTTTTAATTTTCTCGAGGGATATTCTGGGAGTCCGTGTCATGAGAATATTCAAAGTGTATAGCAACACAACACGCAACACCCTTGGAGAGAGAGAGAGAGAGAGAGAGAGAGAGAGAGAGAGAGAGAGAGAGAGAGAGAGAGAGAGAGAGAGAGAGAGAGAGAGAGAGAGAGAGAGAGAGAGAGGTAATAGGTAATAGATGGGTCCCTAACTGTGTTGGAAGGTTAAGAGTTCAATAAATGAAGACATTTTGAGGTCATGTTCAACGTCCTCGATCTCGACGCCCTATCAGGAAATCATAGATAGTAAAGACAAGGGAGCAGCAGCCAGCGATAGTAAGGGTAAAGTTGTTTGATTCTGGAATGTTAGTATCTCATTTAGGTTCTTTTTAGGCTTTTCCTGTTTCTGGTCGCGGACTGAACATTTATGCTCCTTTCAATTATACGTTGTTTGCAATGTGCCATATCATACACAGATTTAACACGAAATACGATTCAGAAATTACTGAATGACACGTATATTATACAACCTTTCTAATATTCTAGTATTAACAACGCTTTACCATTATTAAGCAGACAATAGCAGGAAGCCGAGGACATATACATAAATCGTAGACAAGTTTTCTGTTTATGTGAAGATTGCTCTCTCTCACGAGGACAGTGGTAAATAAAAAGAAAAAGAAACAAAGTAGATTGAAGATCAACAGAGATCATGTTACTCACAGAGTGGAGGGTGTTACCGGACCCCGTCTGCAAGAGGGTACAAAGGGAGTGGGAAGTCATCTGTGGAGAGGTAGTGCTGTCGTCAGTGGACTGAAAGGCTTACAGTCTCGTCGAGGACTCTTTGGCTTCAGAGGAGTTGTCCATTTTTCATTACTCCTGCATGAGGTGAAGCTTCGAAGCTGCAGGAGACCCATAGAGTATAATAACGAGTTGATAGGTAGGAGATCGGGTCTCCTTTGTTTGCGGTACTCAGTGAAGATCAAGCGGCCTTTGTGGATTTATTAGAAAAATACGTACGTATATTTGTACTCTGGGCTATAGTCTTATGACACACTACGACACACTCTAGTGAACAGTGTGACGATGCTGGCCAGTGTGTCCCTCGGGTCACACTGGCAGGGGTTGTATGGGAGTCCGTCAACACCCATTCAACAACGTGTTCAAATAACAGATCAGCTCTTACGTGTTCAAACATCCTGATCAACAGTAGCCCGTGGGAACAGTGAGCCCGTGGCAACATGCATCTAACTCTATGTAACTCACAGTAAAATGATGATAACAAATACCTAATGAAAAATTAATGATAAATGTGCGTGAGTCTTACAAGAAGATAGTTCCGAATGAGGATAATAATAATAATGATAAAGATGATAACAATGATGATGATAATGATATTATGATCATAGTAATAAATCAGATGGAAAGCTTCATTAATGGAGAGGTGAGCGGCGATGTGTCCGAAAAGAGTTCATCCTTTCACACTCGTCATTAAGCCATGATGCTGTTGGTCACTGATGGCAGAGATTGAGTCTGAAAAAATGCCAGTGGAGCCCAAGGTCAGCCCAGAGAGAGAGTCACTGTGAGGGAGAGGGAGACTTCCTGTTTCTCCTCCGAATGATTTAACAGATTATGACGATTGATTCCCCTCTTCTCAGCGGCTCAGAATCTGCCCTCAGTCATGTGCAGTACAAATACCAGGAACTCTAGATTATTCCAGCCACTCCCAGGTTAACCTTAAACCTTGACCTGTTTGTGTTACGCTGTAAGACTCACGCATACTACCATTAATTTTTCATCAACTATTTGGTATTATCATTTTACTGTGAGTTACATAGAGTTAGATGCATGTTGCCACGGGCCCACTGTTCCCACGGGCTACTGTTACTCAGGATGTTTGAAACTGTACATCTTGGGAGGAATTTAAAACGTTGTTTAAATTCGGTTGTGGGGAATCATTCTCAGATAATCTACTAACCGTCCTTTTACGTGCTCTTAACACTACATACACGGATGATATGTCAATCCCTGATCACTGGAGTACCTTACATGGAAGAATGACGTTATTTAGGCAGGCTTACGAATCCTCACCCTGGATGTCGGCCATGATGAAGCCTGAAACTCATGTGCAAACACTCATGCGTTTATTACACATACTCTTCATTCTCAAGGACCTGACCTCCAGACGTAGCTCGGCGGTTACTTGATGAAGACATCGACCCATCATGGTCAGTAACGAAAGTATTGGGTTACACTAAAAAGAAAGGTGGATATCACAACACCAAGACACTGGGGAGGGTGTCGGCTTCCCAATGTATGAGGAAACATTCTAGTGATCAACACAATCATTGCTCTCACGGTCACTTAAAGCGATGCAGTGATGACAAACACTCACATAAGGTTACGTGTTTCCGGTGTGGCCAACCAGGACATAAAGCGAATGCGTGAGTCTTACAGGTTTAGGTTTCTTAATTGTTGACTACAGGGACGAGTTTATAAGGAAGTGAGGAATTTGGGAAGGGTTTATTGATGGGTGCCGGGAGTGTGGTGGTGATGATGAAGGATCAGAGAAAATATATTATGTCGGAGGTCAATAGATCCTGGTGCTCGACCCAGAACACTGCGAGCCAATCACTTTCCTTACTTCCTACTCGTACATATGCCTTACATCCTTGGTCAAAGCTTTTCACTGCTTCTAGCAACTTAACACCCACACCATATAAACGCTTCAAGCCTTCAACAATGCATCTCTATCAACTTTATCATATGCCTTCTCCAGATCCATAAATGCTACATACATATCCATTTGCTTTTCTAAGTATTTCTCACATACATTCTTCAAAGCAAACACCTGATCTACACATCCTCTATCACTTCTGAAACCACACTGATCAGTCAATACCCTCCCATATTATTTCCCAGGAATACTCAACAAACTTATATCTCTCTAATTTGAACACTCACCATTATCCCTTGTGCCTTTATACAATGGCACTATGCATGCATTCCGCCAATACTCAGACACCTCACCATGAGTCATACATACATTGAATATCCTTACTAACCAGTCAACAACAAAGTCACCCACTTCTTGAATAAATTTCACTGCAGCACCATGCAAAAATAACAATAAATAATATAGATAAACGGATAGATAGATATAGATAAGTACTTAGAAATATAGATGTTAAATACATATATAGATATCCTCTTTGGTAATATTACTTTCCAAACAAGGAAGAATAAAAAAGGTGGATTGCAAGGAAATTTCATCTCTTCTCTAGACCATACTTCGCACTATATATATATATATATATATATATATATATATATATATATATATATATATATATATATATATATATATATATATATATATATATATATATATATATATATATATATATATATATATATATATATATATATATATATATATATATATATATATATATATATATATATATATATATATATATATATATATATATATATATATATATATATATATATATATATATATATATATATATATATATATATATATATATATATATATATATATATATATATATATATTGATAGAGATATATATATATATATATATATATATATATATATATATATATATATATATATATATAGATATATATATATATATATATATATATATATATATAGAGAGAGATATATATATTGATAGAGATGCTCTGTGGAAGGTATTAAGAATATATGGTGTGGGAGGCAAGTTGTTAGAAGCAGTGAAAAGTTTTTATCGAGGATGTAAAGCATGTGTACGTGTAGGAAGAGAGGAAAGTGATTGGTTCTCAGTGAATGTAGGTTTGCGGCAGGGGTGTGTGATGTCTCCATGGTTGTTTAATTTGTTTATGGATGGGGTTGTCAGGGAGGTAAATGCAAGAGTTTTGGAAAGAGGGGCAAGTATGAAGTCTGTTGGGGATGAGAGAGCTTGGGAAGTGAGTCACTTGTTGTTCGCTGATGATACAGCGCTGGTGGCTGATTCATGTGAGAAACTGCAGAAGCTGGTGACTGAGTTTGGTAAAGTGTGTGAAAGAAGAAAGTTAAGAGTAAATGTGAATAAGAGCAAGGTTATTAGGTACAGTAGGGTTGAAGGTCAAGTCAATTGGGAGGTAAGTTTGAATGGAGAAAAACTGGAGGAAGTAAAGTGTTTTAGATACCTGGGAGTGGATCTGGCAGCGGATGGAACCATGAAAGCGGAAGTGGATCATAGGGTGGGGGAGGGGGCGAAAATTCTGGGAGCCTTGAAGAATGTTTGGAAGTCGAGAACATTATCTCGGAAAGCAAAAATGGGTATGTTTGAAGGAATAGTGGTTCCAACAACGTTGTATGGTTGCGAGGCGTGGGCTATGGATAGAGTTTTGCGCAGGAGGATGGATGTGCTGGAAATGAGATATTTGAGGACAATGTGTGGTGTGAGGTGGTTTGATCGAGTAAGTAACGTAAGGGTAAGAGAGATGTGAGGAAATAAAAAGAGCGTGGTTGAGAGAGTAGAAGAGGGTGTTTTGAAATGGTTTGGGCACATGGAGAGAATGAGTGAGGAAAGATTGACCAAGAGGATATATGTGTCGGAGGTGGAGGGAACGAGGAGAAGTGGGAGACCAAATTGGAGGTGGAAAGATGGAGTGAAAAAGATTTTGTGTGATCGGGGCCTGAACATGCAGGAGGGTGAAAGGAGGGCAAGGAATAGAGTGAATTGGATCGATGTGGTATACCGGGGTTGACGTGCTGTCAGTGGATTGAATCAGGGCACGTGAAGCGTCTGGGGTAAACAATGGAAAGCTGTGTAGGTATGTATATTTGCGTGTGTGGACGTATGTATATACATGTGTATGGGGGTGTGTTGGGCCATTTCTTTCGTCTGTTTCCTTGCGCTATCTCGCAAACACGGGAGACAGCGACAAAGCAAAAAAAAAAAAATATATATATATATATATATATATATATATATATATATATATATATATATATATATATATATATATATATATATATATCCCTGGGGATAGGGGATTAAGAATACTTCCCACGTATTCCCTGCGTGTCGTAGAAGGCGACTAAAAGGGGAGGGAGCGGGGGGCTGGAAATCCTCCCCTCTCGTTTTTTTTTAATTTTCCAAAAGAAGGAACAGAGAATTGGGCCAGGTGAGGGTATTCCCTCAAAGGCCCAGTCCTCTGTTCTTAATGCTACCTCGCTAACGCGGGAAATGGCGAATAGTTTAAAAGAAAGAAAAAAAGAAAATATATATATATATATATATATATATATATATATATATATATATATATATATATATATATATATATATATATATATATATATATATATATATATATATCCTTCATTATGTTTACTTTCGAAATTGAGGAACAGAAGAATGAGCCAAGCAAGTAAATTTCGTCAAAGACATCTCTCTTTTCTTAACGCTGCCTCGCAAAGATTTTCATTAATTCAAATTGAAGAAACAGACGTATTTTTCTATTGTCTGGTTAGCTCAGTGGTAGAGCGTGAGTCTCACACACTCAAGGTCGTGGGTTCGAGACCCACACCAGATATATTTTTTGTCTTTATCTTTTTTCATTTTGTCCGCATCACATGTGTGCAACATTCAGTATGTTCGTCCAACGTTATAGTGAAGATCTTCTCAGTGAATTGGGGTTTTCGACCTTATCTGAAAGGGTCAGGTCCACCAAGACGTCCTTGAAATCTTCCAGAAGCTTCTGGCGATCCTCCTCCAACTGCTGGGCACATCAGAGTTAACATGGGCCGGACATCGGTTGTGGAACGACTTAATCTGCTTCCGGTAGTTAGCAGGGATGATAATGAGGGCTCTGACCTCATACCAGGTCAGCTTAGTTCCAGTCTATTGCTTAGTTCCAGTCTATTGCTTAGTTCCAGTCTATTGCAACGACAATAAAAAAGTAAAACTCATTTCTGTGGAAAATTGAGAGGAAAACACGACAGCAACATGGAGATTTACCCTGTGGTTATTTTGCCGGCTAGTCGGCAACGGTCGGTCAAAAACTATTTTGCCGTGGTAATCTCAGTACTTCATATAATACTATGTCACAAAATATGTTCTTGGGGGCTAGCTCAGTGGTAGAGCACTCGCTTGGCATGCGAGAGGACCCGGGTTCAAACCCCGGCGCTTCCATTTTTGTTATTTGGGAAATTCATTGTTTTCAGTTGTGTGTATATATATATATATATATATATATATATATATATATATATATATATATATATATATATATATATATATATATATATATATATATATATATATATATATATGTATATCGTTCGATCAGTCAAGTTAAGCAACGTTGGGTGTGGTTAGTACTTGGATGGGTGACCGTCTGGGAACACCAGATGCTGTTATCCCTGGGGATAGGGAAGAAAGTATACTTGCCACGTATTCCCTGCGTGTCGTACAAGGCGACTAAAAGGGTAGGGAGCAGAAGGCCGGAAATCCTTTACTCTCATTTTCAATTTTTCAAAAGACGGAACAGAGAAGACATAAAGATATTGTAAAGATGTAACTAATATAAGATATAAGAATGAATGGAAGATACGGATGTAGCTGAAACAAGGAGTAATGAAGATTAAGGTGCAATGAAAATTATTCTGTAGTGAAGATAAATGTATATGTTAAAATTTTGTATTGAACATCAAGAAGTAATGATAATGATGAGAGTGTAGTGAAGATGAGGGTTTAGTTAGGGAGTAGTGACAATTGCCTTTACAATGATAATAAGAGAGTAACACAATGAGGAACACAAACTTTCCAAAGCTACGTTCAAGTCAGACTTTGAACTAAGTTCGGTAAACAGAAAGATGATGTTAAGATGAGAGTGTAGTGAAGAAGAGTATAGTGATGATAAGGATATTGTCAAGATTTCTTGTACTGAAGGAAAGAATGTAGTGAACGTATGAATGTAGTAGAGATAAGGGTTATAAAAGAGTAAAGTTTATATGAAATGATTATGTAGTGAAGATAAAAATTATTTTTAGTGAACATCAGAGAGTACAATGATGATGGTATGGTAGAAGTAACTGTGTAGTGAAGAAGAGGGTATAGTGAAGATATAATTTAGTGTAATGGATCATGCATTACAAAGCTGTGTCTATCCACACACGTGTTACACGTCCCAGGTAAAGATATATTCTAGAGATAGTGTATATCTAACATATATATGTTTTATAAATATTCATAAAAAGTTTTCCTGAGGGACAATACCTAAGACTTTCGTATTAAGGTTGATCAGTTGTAAGTGATCAAGCTTTACAAAGGTGTGTCCATTGCCACAGGTGCTACTGATCCCGGGTAAAGGTATTTTACAATTTTTGTTTCCTTAACCCTTCTAGTTATCTATGCTTCATCTCTGGCTTGATCCTTGCAAGTGACATTTATGTGTGTAATTCTCTTTATTCTTATCTTCCTGGTCACTCCACTCTGTCACATACTATTATTCAGAAGGTGTTACCGGGCTCAACCCATACGTCGTTACACCAGGAATGACAAGTAACCTTGGGGAAAGGCTCTATCATCGACCAGGGAAGGGAAGAAATAGCACAGTCTCATCGACAACCTTTTTGCTTCATAGATATGTGCCACCATCCCCTGCTCCTGTGTGGAGTGCAGCAGCCATCAAAGGTGTGCTGGTGATGTGTGGTAATAATAATACGAAGGTGTAGGAGCGCCATCAAAGGTGTGCTGGTGATGTGTGGTAATAATAATACGAAGGTGTAGGAGCGCCATCAAAGGTGTGCTGGTGATGTGTGGTAATAATAATACGAAGGTGTAGGAGTGTCATCAAAGGTGTGCTGGTGATGTGTGGTAATAATAATACGAAGGTGTAGGAGCGCCATCAAAGGTGTGCTGGTGATGTGTGGTAATAATAATACGAAGGTGTAGGAGTGCCATCAAAGGTGTGCTGGTGATGTGTGGTAATAATAATACGAAGGTGTAGGAGTGTCATCAAAGGTGTGCTGGTGATGTGTGGTAATAATAATATGAAGGTGTAGGAGTGTCATCAAAGGTGTGCTGGTGATGTGTGGTAATAATAATACGAAGGTGTAGGAGCGCCATCAAAGGTGTGCTGGTGATGTGTGGTAATAATAATACGAAGGTGTAGGAGTGCCATCAAAGGTGTGCTGGTGATGTGTGGTAATAATAATACGAAGGTGTAGGAGCACCATCAAAGGTGTGCTGGTGATGTGTGGTAATAATAATACGAAGGTGTAGGAGCACCATCAAAGGTGTGCTGGTGATGTGTGGTAATAATAATACGAAGGTGTAGGAGTGTCATCAAAGGTGTGCTGGTGATGTGTGGTAATAATAATAATACTGTTCACACCATCACCTGGGCTGAGACTCAGGACCTGTTACCCTCCTCCTGAGAAGGACTATTTTTGTGTCCCTACTCATCACACTCTCGACCCTCTTACTATCTTCAAACGATCGGAAATAAAGGCAGATCGTAACTCCGTTAATGAGGTAATAAATTCCCTACGATGAAAAGATATTGTGTTTAGGATTATGAAGAGCAAGGAATAGACCCAGATGAGCCAGTGTCCGGGCGTGGCCACTCCTCCATATTGTGTCCCCGGTAGCCACTTGGCCAGCGCTACTGTGTGTCGACTCCCTATTGGTGGACCGCTGCTGCTTGCGATTTATGATTGGTCCTCTGCGGCCCAATGATTTCTGTGCTACGCCTCCGCGGTAGTTGATTGGTCATCGATTGTGAGGATGGAATCAGGGATGAAACATGTATAACTAGGAAGGTTAAAGATACAAAGATGGTGAAATACCTTGACCCGGGATCAGTAGCACCTGTGGCAATGGACACACCTTTGTAATGCTTGATCACTTACAACTGATCAACTTTAATACGAAAGTCTTAGGTATTGTCCCTCAGGAAAACTTTTTATAAATATTTATAAAACATGAGGTAGGTGCAGGGGTTGAAAATGAGGGTTGAAGTGAATGAGTATCAGTAAAGTTAAAGTAGATGAAGATGTTTTGGAAGGAGGTTAATAATGTGCAAAAACTAGAGAGAGAAACAAATAGGAACATCAGTGAAGGAGTTATAGGGGTAAATGGTACTGGTAGTGATTAAGTGACGAGGAATTGGAGTGAGTATTTTGAAGTACTCTTGAATGTGTTTGATGATAGAGTGCAGATTTAGGGTGAAGTAAACCAACTACATAATAGGACTTATGGTTTTATTGCTCAAACAAAAGCACTGCTGTTACATTCTATAACAAAACGTTGTAGTTTTACACAACACAGCACTTATACTCAAGTTATACATTTAGTAGACAAACCAGCATAAGGAAAACCTTATCCACAATTCTTACTCATCAGTAAGACCAGCAAAACATAACATACGCAAGCAAACACAATTAAAAGGAGAGTAGCCAACCTGTGTTTACAAGATACTCAGGTTGTCTGAGTTGTCGCATGACAGGGGCTCTTGACGTAAACAATTACTGAGGGATTTCAAATGTAAAGTCATGACAATTTACAATTTCACATATTACCACATTCTTTCCCACCTAACAGAGTTCAAAAGGAATAATCTTAGAGATGTTTAGGGGCATGTCATGCTCTCTCAGATCTATAAACTTGCACTGGTGAAGACATTTGATCAGACATAGTAGGATGTTTCTGAGTGATGCTTTCTTGACATGGAGGCTCCAGGTTCTCACCAATATCTGATATTTCTTGACTCTTCAGTGGCTGAGACACAGAAGGATTAGTATACACACTGTCACTTCTGTCACCAGTCAAAGGTGCATGATGCCTTAATGAAATGGTAGTTACTCTGACAATGGTAGTTACTCTGCCATCTGGAAGCTTGACATAGGCATACTCAAGATTGGCTTCCAATATTTCAACCTCACCCACCAGGGATTGTTCTTGCTATCCCACATTTGCTGTCTTTAAGGGGGCCGGGCCTTTATGAATGAGCCTTGTAGGTAATATTCAGCCTGATGTGGACCTCCTAGAATGCTGAAAGAAATGCTAGTGCGGTGCACAGTTAGTAGAAGTGCACAACAATGATTAGATAGAATGGAATGCATCTGGGAGAACTGTTCCCACTGAGATACATCAAGGTTCTCTGTTCTGAGAGCCAGCATTATGATCTTCCATATAATTCCAATATACCTTTTGACCTGTCATTACCCCTAGGCTTGTAGGGAGTAGTACGACTGGTAGCTACCCATTTCTTTTATGGAAAATCCTTTAGCTCTCCTGACATGAAGGCACACCTTTGTCAGAGTGGATATTTGCTGGCATAACAAATATGGCAAACATCTGTATCAAACTCTGATAACAGTTCTGGTAGTCATGTTAGGGCTAGGGAAGACAATTGGAAACCATGAGAATTCATCAAGGACAGTGTTTCTTGATTGTGTTGGAAGTGGGCCTTTAAAATCCAAGTTCAGCCTTTTGTACAGCTGGGTTGCCTTAATCAGTAGGCCAGAGTCTGATTTGTAGAACTGACGTTTGATTTCAGAGCATATTTGACGAGGCAGTGATTCTCTTATCATCATCGATAGTATAGGGCAGATTTCAACCACGGACAAAAGGCACCATTCAAAACACTCCGGGGTGGCAAAGGTTTTCATGTAGTTCCCTGAGTTTATCTGTAGTAGTAGCACCACACACATGTGAAAGTGCATCAGCAGGAGTATCTTCTTTACCTGGGCAGCACACAATATGGTTTTTGATTTTGCTAGCAGATTTAGGGTCGAACATGAACTTCACACCGAGCTGATCTGTAATAAGCTTAAAGTGATGTCCAACAAGATAGTGTTTCCACTTTCTAAGGGCTTTTACTAAGGCATATGCTTCTTTCTCTTCAGGAGAATGTTTCTGTTCACTATTAGAAAGAGTATGAGAGAAGAATGCTACTGGACGACCATTCTGAGATAGTGTAGCAGTTATAGCGTGGATTGAAGCATCGGTTTCCATAGTGAAAGGAGACGTAGGGTCAATAGCTTTTACCACTGAATCTGCAACATCTTTAAGTTCTCAAAAGCTAGTGCTGCATCAGTAGACAGAGTTAATCCGTCAGCATGCAAGAGAGGATGGATCTTTTCAGAAAAATTAAGTATCCAACGGGAGTAATGTGCAAGCATCCCCATTGATCTCTGTAAGGAGGCAGTATCCTTAGGGAGTGAAAGATTTAACATTGAATGAAGGCGCTCTGGGTATGGTCTGATCACTCCCTCTTTTACAAGTACCCAAGAAGAATTATGGCTTATAAAATCACATGTTATCCCTGGGGATGGGGAAGAAAGAATGCTTCCCACGTATTCCCTGCATGTCGTGGAAGGTGACTAAAGGGGGAGGGAGCGGGGGGCTGGAAATCCTCCCCTCTCATTTTTTTTTTAATTTTCCAAAAGAAGGAACAGAGAAGGGACTAGGTGAGGATATTCCCCCAAAGGCCCAGTCCTCTGTTCTTAACGCTACCTCGCTAACACGGGAAATGGCAAATAGTTTGAAAAAAAAAAGAAAAAAAAAAAGAATATATATGTTAGATATACACTATCTCTAGAATATATCTTTACCTGGGACGTGTAACACTTGTGTGGATAGACACAACTTTGTAATGCATGATCCATTACACGAAATGAACTTCACTAACGAGGAGTTATACAACGCGTCGTTGGAAAACATTAATCAAATACCTATACATATCATTTATGTTAGTAAAAGACATTGTTGATAGTAAACATAAGAAATGATGATGAAAGATAAGGGACGTGGTTAGCACATCTGTCTCGTAAACAGTTGGTCAGGGCTCGATTCCCAGCGGGGCCTTTGTTATCAGTATTTTGTTGTGATCGTAAATACTCATAGGAGGGTTCTCTCTCTCTCTCTCTCTCTCTCTCTCTCTCTCTCTCTCTCTCTCTCTCTCTCTCTCTCTCTCTCTCTCTCTCTCTCTCTCTCTCAGCCGACAGGTAAGTTGATATGTGCTGGGTGGGTGGGTGGGTGGGTGGTGCAGAGTGGCTCGCCGTCATATGGCAAGAACTTCATCGCTCTCACTCAGTCACGCAATCTACATCCATAGTGGCTGGCTGGAGAGAGAGAGAGAGAGAGAGAGAGAGAGAGAGAGAGAGAGAGAGAGAGAGAGAGAGAGAGAGAGAGAGAGAGAGAGAGAGAGAGGAGTTCTGGCTTAAGAGTTCATCTAACGAGATTTTGCCAAAGGCACGGCAAGCGCGTAACGCTCTCCGCAGAAAGATATATTGTCACGAAGAAAAAGATCAAAGTGGTGGGAGTAAGGTGTTGTGATGTGTTATGTCTGGGAAGGAGAGGTTGTATGTTTGTGGAGTGAGAGCCAGCAGACAACGTCTGGGTGAGACAGGAAGGTAAGAAAGCTGCCTGAGTCAGAGGAGTGGTAATTAACAGCCACTAAAATGCCTGGAAACTGTAGTGACGTAAGTGACATGGGGGGGCCTGCATGGGTCTGCTGGTGGTGGCGGGGTTGTCGTCAGAGACCAAATATAAATGTTGATGTTGCATGACATTAAGGTGAGGCTGTTGTGTGGTGTGGCGGGAAAGGTAGTATAATATTGGAAGCTGGTAATGTGGTATCGTACTCAGGCATGAAGCTCTGAAAGATCTGTGTGGCTGAGCACGACGGCGCGACCTTCAGGTATTATGATGGCCTGACCTTTGACCTGACCATTAAGGTTATACGTGCATGTATGTAAGTAACCGTAAGTATGTTTTCCTTTGTCATTATGTGTTTGCAGTATACATTTGACCAGCTGGTGATCTCAATGGTGTCTATGCTAAGGGCTGGCGTAAACATTTGGACCTACCAGCATAAAAGAAAGTTCTGGAGGCAAGTGTAGAGAAGGAAATTCTTGTGAATATGTCATGTGTGCTTCCATCATGCAGACCACAATGTTGTTGGGTCAGGCTGGAGGTTTGGAGTGGCAAAGGAGAGACTGGACTTGATGACTTGTGTAAGGGAACGAGAGACTGACGTGGTACCTCTCCTCTCCTGCCTGACTCTCGTCCCAAGGCTCTCTCTCCTGTCCTGCCTGACTCTCGTCCCAAGCCTCTCTCTCCTGTCCTGCCTGACTCTCGTCCCAAGCCTCTCTCTCTCCTGTCCAGCCTGACTCTCGTCCCAAGCCTCTCTCTCTCCTGTCCTGCCTGACTCTCGTCCCAAGCCTCTCTCTCTCCTGTCCTGCCTGACTCTCGTCCCAAGCGTCTCTCTCCTCTCCAACCTTACTCTCGTCCCAAGCCTCTCTCTCCTGTCCTGCCTGACTCTCGTCCCAAGCCTCTCTCTCTCCTGTCCTGCCTGACTCTCGTCCCAAGCCTCTCTCCCTCCTGTCCTGCCTGACTCTCGTCCCAAGCCTCTCTCTCCTGTCCTGCCTGACTCTCGTCCCAAGCCTCTCTCTCTCCTGTCCTGCCTGACTCTCGTCCCAAGCCTCTCTCTCTCCTGTCCTGCCTGACTCTCGTCCCAAGCCTCTCTCTCTCCTGTCCTGCCTGACTCTCGTCCCAAGCCTCTCTCCCTCCTGTCCTGCCTGACTCTCGTCCCAAGCCTCTCTCTCCTGTCCTGCCTGACTCTCGTCCCAAGCCTCTCTCTCTCCTGTCCTGCCTGACTCTCGTCCCAAGCCTCTCTCTCTCCTGTCCTGCCTGACTCTCGTCCCAAGCCTCTCTCTCTCCTGTCCTGCCTGACTCTCGTCCCAAGCTTTTCTCTCCTCTTCGGCCTGAGTCTCGTCCCAAACCTGCCTCCCATCTGATGATGATGATGATAGAAAAGTCCCTTTCAAGGAGGGGCGGGAAAAGAGAGGGGGAAAAGAGCATGAATTGTTAGAGGAAGTGAACTTTAGAGGGAGGAAAAGAGCCAGGGCTTAACCCAGCTTGCATAGGAAAAATAGGATAAGCAGGGCGGAGATGATGAGTGGAGGGCAAAGTTTTATTTTAGTTATCTTTTTTAATATCCATTTCTTTATCAATTTATTTTATTTTATTTTTTGTATTACTTATTTACTTTCTTTTTTATTTTTTTCATTTTCATCTTGGTAAGGGATACAGGAGGAGGTGGATCGTATCTCTGGCCGATGGACACTGATTTTACCAAGGCGTTCCCCGCACAGACTTAGCAGCAAGATCTATAGAGGTTTTTAGTTTTTTAATATATTGGCACTGGATGTTGTCCAGGTTGTATATTAAACATGTTACCTGGGTGGTCTATTCCCAGGAGATTGTTGAAGTAATCAATCCAGTGAGTATGATGTATTTGAAATCGCTCTACTTGTCTTTCAAACAATTTCCTCCAGTAGATGTTTAGAGGAGGGATTCGTGCTCTCTCGTGAAGTTCTGTGTTCCTGATGAACTCGTGCCCTTTGATGTTAAAAACCCAACGTAGAGCTTTGTTCTGAATGATTTGGAGTGCACGGATGTTGGATTTGGCTCCGAGTTCGAGAGCTGAAGGGGCGTATGTGATAAGAGGTCGTATTAATGCTTTGTAGAGGTGCAATTTGGTTTTGAATTGTGCCTCTCTGAGTCTATACAATTTTGCGAGCTCCGCTCTCGCAATAGCCGCTCTAGATTGTATATGTCGGTTCATTCTCAGGTGTACATCATAATCTAGGCCCAGCACAGTGTTGGTGTTTGAGATGGAAATGGGTAAATGTCGGTGTATACGGGAGTGTAGGTAGACATTAGTTATGTTGTATCTCTGACGTACATTAAAGTAGGATATGTTGGATTTGGCAGGATTTGTTTTAATCTTCCATTTTAACTCCCAGAGCGAAACGTGGTCAATTTCCTGTTGGGTTCTATTGATTAAGTGTGTGAGGGTTCTGGCTCTGATTAGCTGCGTGACATCATCTGCATATTGGAGAGTGGTGGAGTCCAGGTGTATAGGATTGGGAAGATCATTTGTGTAGAGTGTGTAGAGAGTGGGGGCCAGCATGGAGCCTTGAGGTACACCGGCATTAAGGAAGAAGTAGTTTGAGTAAGTGTTTCTGTATTTGATTTGGGTTTTTCTGTTACGAAGATAGTTAGAGAGAAGCTTAATGGTGGGTCGTGGGAGTTGGAATAGGATGCTTAGTTTATACCTCAATCCATTGTGCCACACGGTGTCAAAGACTTTTTCAACATCTTTTGTGATGAGTGCGGTCATTTTGTGTGTCCGCGTGTTGTTTTTTATGTAGTTCGTAATGATGTTGAGTTTATCTTGTGTGGAGCGATGTTGATGAAAGTCAAACTGTTTGTGTGAGAGTAGGTTGTTGTTTGTAAGGTGTTGTCTAAGTCTGTTGTTTATGATTCTTTCAAATGTCTTCCCAATGGACTCAAGTAGGCTGATGGGTCTGCAGTTCAGTGAGTCTCTGTTGGATTTGTTGATTTAGGTATCATTGTGGTTGTTGCTGTTTTGAAGGCCGCGGTAAGATAGCCAGAGGCTAGTGCCGCGTTGAAGAGGAAGGTGATGGCTCTAATAGTTTTGTTAGGGAGATGTGTAAGTAGCTGGTAACCAATGCCTGAATTACCTGGGGCTACTTTGGGTGATTTGAGGTGAAGGAATTTGACCTCGTTCGATCTTATGGTAGTTGTGAGAAGGTGGTCGTGTGAAAGCGATTGGAGGTGTATGATCTGTTCTGGATAGAAGTGACTGGGTCTGTTTTGTATGTGTTGTGTGACAATTTGAATGTTTTCGTACGCCAGAGGGTGAGGGGGTGAGGGTCAAAGATACCTTCCCAGTGTTTTTGACAAATGCTGGCAATGTCTTGTGGGTTATGGTGTAGAGTGTTGTCGTCATTTAGCCTTATAAAGTCTATTTTGGTATTCTTTTGAGCTTTCGGATTCTGTTCCAAAACTCTTGAGATTTGATTCGGTGTTGTTCTGTTGTGGTGATAAGAGATTATCAGTGTCTATTGTGGTCTTCTAGAAGGCTGTTGAGTGTGTGGTTTCGTAGGGAGGTGAGGTCCCACTGTACTAGGCCCAAACGACATCTGTGTTGCTCAAAGCGTCGACGGTAGCACGAGAGGAGTCTGGTTGTTTTGGGAGAAGGGTAGGAGTATCTTGAAGTAAATGAAGATCTGGGGATAGAAATGTCAGTTGCCTGTATGATTGTTTCGTTTATATGTTCTATTTCTGTGTCTATTAGTGTTATTGGGTGATTTTCGTAGTTTGTGGTGTAAGTGCAGTTGGAGAGAGTGTCTTTGAAGCTCTCCCAGTCTGCTCTTTTGTAGTGGTAGTGTGAGGGTGATGGGACGAGGATAGGGTTAGACGAGAGATGAAGAAAGATAGGGATGTGGTCGGAACCACACAGTGGTCCTGGAGATGGCAAATTCTGAAGATAATTACTGGCTCTGTTGGAGAAGACAAGGTCAGGTCTGCCTTTTCCTCCTTGGCCAGTGAAGACAGTGTGGAAGTAAGGTCCGAGGAAGTTAAAATGTTTGTAAGAGTATAAAGCGAATAAGTCATCACCATGAGAATTGTTTCTGCTGTGGTGGAAGGTTCTGTGTTGGGCGTTGAGGTCAGCTAGAAGGTAGACTGGGATATGTGTGTGATTGAATACTGTGTAGAGATCATGGAGTGGAATGGTAGTGTTGGGTCGAGAGTATGTAGTGCAGAAGATAATGAAGCCATGTATTGTGTTTATCTTAACTGCTAGAAAGTGTTCGTATTGCCATGAGGTGGCGAGGTATTCGTGTTCGATGGTGTTGCGTATGAGAATGGCGACTCCCTCGTGTCTACTGTCTGGAGACTGTCGTGATGTATACCCGTAATGTCTAATTTATATCCGTTGGTGATACATGTGATGTTAAGTATCACAACATCGGGTTTTTTCTCTTCGAGGAGAGTGGCAATCAGATGACGGCCATTGTGATAGCTGCGCACGTTAGACTGTAAGATTTTTAGCATTTTACGACTTATGGAAGTTTCTTGGCCTTCTGTGTCTGTTGTCGATGAAGGCCGTTGACGCACCGTTTGAGTGTTTCACGTGTATCATGTTTCTAGTCTTGGGTCGGGATATATCTGGTGAGGGGTCAGGAGAGGGGAGAGGGGAGGGGAGAGGGTCATTGTCGACAATTTGAAGGTCAAGGTTGACCGTTGGTGGGTTGTCTGGTGTGTCGGCAGGTCAGGTGCTGGGGCTCCTCTGGGAGGGTTAGGCGCGGGACGGAGGGAGGGGGAGGGGGAGGGGGAGGGGGGGGGGATTGGTGAGTGGAGGTTCAGGTGGAACTGTCGTGGTGGTGGAAGTTGGGACGGTGGGGGTGGGAGAGGAATCGGTATTTGGAGAGACAGTAGGATTGTTGGTGTTGGGTTGGGGGGTTGTGGATGGAGTTGTGTTAGGGGGTGCGGAGGGGGTATTGGAAGTTGGGAGGGTGACAGGTTGAGTAGTTGGGGGAGAGTTGGAAGTGTTACTGGGGGTCTCCTGGGATACGTTTTCGTTAGGGGACAGGGTGGCGGACGAGACAGGGGTCGGGGAGGGATGGTTGTTGGCGGGGGAGCTGAGGAGTTCAGGTGGAGTTCGTACATTGGGTAGGTTGTTATGAGCAAGCAGCAAATCGAAGATTCTGATGAATTCCGACTTATCTTCCCTGCTCAGGAACAACGCTTTTAGGTAGCACGCATGCATCCTACCTTGTAGGGTGAGGAGGTCTGAAGAATTAGTAGTTGGGATAGGAGAAGCTTGGGTGGCAGGGGGAGGAGCAGCAGCAGCAACTGTTGCGTAGAGGTGAGGGTTTGTGGAAGGAGGTGAGTTGGATTTTTGTGCCTGACGCACTGCGCGGAGTTGCTCCTTCTTACGTGGGCACAGTCCAGATACAGCGACGTGTTCACCTTTACAGTTGACACACTTCGCTGCCTGAACCTTGCACTCACGAAAACCATGACCAGTTTCCGCGCATTGACTACAGGTTTGGTGGGGTTCTTTACAGTTCTTAGTCTCATGTCGGTATTTCAGACATTTGAAACATTGTTGTACGTCGAGATATTCATCTTTCTTCAGGGATTTTGCAGGCACAGAGATCATGGGGAACAGGACTCCCTGGGAGAGCAGGCGATCAGCCTCGGTCGGGTTTGAACATTGTATCTTTATTGATCTGGAGTTATTCGGTTTATAGACGTTGATGACATTAACGTCATTGTTTTCGCCATTGATGGCTTCAACAATCTCCGAAGGGCTGAGGGACAAGATAGATTCATCAACATTGTAGGCAATAATAGTACATCTAGCTTGAAGGGGGCAGCGGTCCTGAACGATTTGGTAGTTTTTTTTAGCTAGTTCATCAAGGAGAGGCTTAGATAGGATTCTATCTAAATCACTATCTTTGCCCAAGCAGATCTTAAACTGGTATTTGTTCGAGGGGAATTGAATGACCCTAGTAGGACGGATCTCAGTGGTCTTAAAGACGATGGACAGGAGTTCGAACGTGGAAGGAGGGAGACAATCAGTTTTGAGGGATTTTAGACGTATGTCGGGCGGCATGTTGGTGGCATCAGTGTCCTAGTGCGAGAAAACGTGAGTGAGGGAGGCTCGACGGTCCAAGGTAGGGGAGAGGTAAGAGATAGTGTGAGGGTCTCCACCCCGTCAGGTGAGAACAGGTCCACTCCAGCCTCCACTCCTCAGGAAAATGAGTTTTCCAGAATGGGGTGGGGAAGCTGGGGTAGAGATTGCTCAAGCCAAACGGTCGAGAGATGGATGATGGATGATAAAAAATAGAAAATAAAAAAGGGATGTGAAGATGGACTGGAGGCAACGCGTGGGTGTGGGGAGCAGCGAGGGTGGTGAGGGAACAGCCTGCCGGCGTCGTCACCGTAACGGTCTCCCGCGGGAAGGACCAACGCGGGAGGCAACGTTACAATCCACTTCTTTCTTCGGTCTTCTCTCTTCTGTCTTCTGTCTTCTTTCTTCTTTCTTCTTTCTTCTGTCTTCGTGGGATCTGGCAGTTAATCCTCCATCAACCAGGTGGTTAACACGTGGCCGAGACAGGAGCAGCAAGAACCTTCTCGAATGGCTAGAAAAGATGATGTATACGTAGGAACATTCTTATATATACCGGGTCAGATGGACGTAAAAGTAGCAGTTGTACCTTCTGTGCCTATCATCGTGTGCTTTTGTGAAATGTGCATTTTTCTTTGTATGTATCTTATGGAACATGGACAACACAGCAAGCTCTATCTTATGACACAATTATATTTTACTTTTTTCCATATATACATAGAGACAATTGTGAAAAATTGCCTTTCAACCTTCATCTGGAACAAGTGAGGCAGGGTGGGCGGAGCTTATGGCTTTCCTTCAGCCAATAGGGAGGGAGTTTGTGTCTGCTAGTGCATAAAACGCGCTCGCGCCACCGAAGACGACATTACCAAATTACTGATGCTTAACCTAAACAATACATAGGAATTTCACCCTTACAACTTATCAAACTATATCAAATGCAGCCCTCTCATTGGTAGATCATTGTCAACCAATGGCAAGCACGTATTTCACTATACATAGGCCCGTTATACCCCTTATTCAAACCTCCCGTCTACAAAAAAGGACTTTAACGGGCCTTCCTTTCCACGCTTAACACACCCACACACTACTACCACAAACACACACTCCCATTACTTGTATACTTTATTTACTTATAATTTCTCGCTGTATCCCGCGTTAGCGAGGCAGCGAAAGGAATCACACGAAAGAATGGGCCAACCCTCCCACATACATATGTATACACATACACGTGCAGAAACGCCCATATACATACCTATGCATTTCAACCTATACATATTCATACATACACATACATATATATATATATATATATATATATATATATATATATATATATATTATTTTCTTTTAAACTATCCGCCATTTCCCGCATTAGCGAGGTAGCGTTAAGAACAGAGGACTGGGCCTTTGTGGAACATCCTCACCTGGCCCCCCTCTGTTCCTTCTTTTGGAAAATTAAAAAAAAGAAAAAAAAAAAACGAGAGGGGAGGATTTCCAGCCTCCTGCTCCCTTCCCTTTTAGTCGCCTTTTACGACACGCAGGGAATACGTGGGAAGTATTCTTCATCCCCTATCCCCAGGGATATATATATATATATATATATATATATATATATATATATATATATATATATATATATATATATATATATACACACTACAGAGGGAGACACCATTATCTCTCACCATCATGTTCACTACAGAGGGAGACACCATTATCTCTCACCATCATGTTCACTACAGAGTCAGACACCATTATCTCTCACCATCATGTTCACTACAGAGGGAGACACCATTATCTCTCACCATCATGTTCACTACAGAGAGAGACACCATTATCACTCACCGTCATGTTCACTACAGAGGGAGACACCATTATCTCTCACCATCATTAAGTTCTGGCCTGCAAGTAACAGAGAACTACTACTCAGGACCACCTGACCATTGTTTGTTTGTGACAACATTTCCATCTATCGATCGCCAATATACCCAGTCTGTCCCATCTATCGATCACTATAACCAATCTGTCCCATCTATTTATTTTCATTATACACTGTCTGTCCCCATCTATCGATCTTCTTTATAACTTGTCTGTCCCCATCTATCGATCTTCTTTATAACTTGTCTGTCCCCATCTATCGATCTTCACTATACAGTGTCTGTCCACATCTATCGATCTTCACTATAACCTGTCTGTCCCCATCTATCGATCTTCACTATAACCTGTCTGTCCCATCTATCGATCTTCACTATACCCTGTCTGTCCTATCTATCGATCTTCACTCTACCCAGCCTGTCCCATCTATGGATCTTCACTATACCCAGCCTGTCCCATCTATCAATCTTCACTATACCCTGTCTGTCCCATCAATCAATTCATTATAATGTGTGTCCCATCTACACATCTTCACTATACCCTCTGTCCCATCTATGGATCTTCACTATACCCAGCACCCAGCCTGTCCCATCTATGGATCTTCACTATACCCTGTCTGTCCCATCAATCAATTCATTATAATATGTGTCCCATCTACACATCTTCACTATATCCTGTCTGTCCCATCTATGGATCTTCACTATACCTTGTCTGTCCCATCTACGAATCTTCACTGTACCCTGTCAGTCCCATGTATGCATTTTCACTACATCCTGTCTCTCCCATCTATGGATACTCACTATACCCTGTCTGTCCCATCTATCAATCTTCACTGTACCCAGTCTGTCCCATCTATGGATATTCACTATACCCTGTCTATCCTATCTATCCATCTTCACTATATCCAGTCTGTCCCATCCACCTGTACCCTTGGTCACCATGTAACAACCATTAACCCACCTACAATATTTTAGATGGTCTCTACATTTAAAATCGCCGAAGTCGACTATGCTTTTGTTTCTATGTGGGATGTTAGAGCATGGGGGTACCTTACTATATTTTTCCATATCAATGACTCACTATATTTGTGGACGTACAAGGATAACCGAGGTTACCTCGTAAAGTGCACAACGTAATCATAGTATCTTCAACATGGAAGTTTTTGCAAAAAGCTCAGTTGTGGAGGTGGTCGAGCACCAGGAGGTGCTCTGGGTCGCCCTCCTTGACCAGGCCTACCTGCCTTTCCACGATGAGGATGATTTGCTCGACCGTCCACCACACGAGACCCGACTCCCACATATAGATGAGTTGGGCTGCGATGATGACGACATACATGTCATCGTGCCCACCAACGAGCAGTTGCAAGGGGTTCTCAAAACCGTCCTGCAGCGGTATACCATCAGGGTCGTCAACGTTCCATACAAAATCTCAAGGTCGAACGTCTGGGAATTCTTCACGCAGTTCGGCGACATCGTTCGCTTCGACATGCAGTCCTACACGACCTACGAGAACCACCGCGGGATTGCCGTCATCCAGTACTCCTGCTATGCCTCGTACAAGAAGGCACTTCTTGCCGACGTGACACCACTCTCCGTCAACGGTCGCTGTGCAAAAGTGAAACCTCACCGTCCCACTGATGCTGCTGACCAAGTGACCTCGCCCACTCAAGTGGCACTGCAGCCCACACTCCCTACCAGACCAACCATCCATGAGGAAATGCAGCCCACCCCACTCGTCAGGCCCACCTTCAGGGAGACATGGCAGGTCTCAAGACCTGTCAGGCCCACCATTCAAGACCGACTTGGTCCCCCAACACACGTCAGGCCCACCATTCAAGACCGACTTGGTCCCCCAACACATGTCAGGCCCAGCGTTCTAGACCGACTGGGACCAATAACACATGACATGCCCTACGTTACAGACCGACTGCACTCCGCACCACGCACGGGCGTTAAAAGGCGTGTCGAGATGACACACGCTCCCCGTGCCAAAAGATTCAGTTGGTGAGGAACCTGAGTTCTTTCTTCCTGCTGGTGCTGCAGGAGAACACGGCCCTAGAGTGGACAATGGAGGTGTGTTTGTGTTTGTGTTTGGGTTATCACTGAGGAACCAACACCAAGACAACTTTAGTTTGGCCTCGCCAAGGATTACGTTAATCTGGCGGAAGTCTGGCTTTCTCCCAGTAGTGGATGACACAAAATATCTACGTAGGGACGTTGAAAAACAAAGAAAGACAAAAGTTGGGAACATTCTACACAATGCGCAAGGATTCGGTTAGCCAATCTTCATATGACTGGGGCTGTTCGTCCCTCTGATTGATTCATTTTTCAAGATTAAGGAAAGTTATAATAAAAATATTGTATTGAGTTTCTCCGTTGGCGTCAGGGTAAACACCCATCCCCCCCGAAGCTTGGTTACCTTTCCGTGGTGGGGGGGACTTCATGGATTGGGCAGTAGCAACCATCGTTGGTTGCTTCTGTTCAATCCATGAACGAAAAACCAAGCATCTTGAACGTAATTGTCGTATAAATTCACTTGGTGTCAAAACTGACGCGAAAGCGGTTGTCTCAATTTTGTCAGAAATGTTTGTGCGTTTCGGCCTGGTGGCGGGAGTCGGTTTGGCGCTGTGGTCATGAGGGAATACGAGGAAGATTGGCAACCGTCCCAGAAGTAGCTACAGTGAGGCCCAGCAGCTGTCCCTAATACTGTGGAAGGCACTCATGTAAGGTGTGCAGTGAGGCGCAGCAGTAACAAGGGAAACGGACAACCAAAACAGCAATCTTGATCATCAGGAGGCTATCCAATACTCAGAGTAGATAAGGACGATTATTGTATAGCTTCGCTCAGGGTATGAAGATCTTAGCCATGAAAATCAACAAGTATAATAACTAGTAGTTAGTGGTAGTGAAGTGGAATTACCGTATTTCTGTGGTCTTAATAGTAAAACGAAACTTTTCGTTTTCTCCATCAATCTAGAGGTGTTGTAGACCACCATCCTTAAGGTTGTAAGGTAATGGTAACTTCAAGGCTATGACCTCAGCAAATTTGTAATGGAAAGTGCAGGAAATGTGGTAATGTATATAAGTTATATAGTTGTATAATAAATGTGTATTAAAATTTTGTCTTCTCTGTTCCCGTTCATTAATTCAAATACAGGTAAGTTTTCTCTCTAACGAGGTGGGATAAGCTACGTGTACTCGGCTTATGAATGTGGTGACTTTCCCTTCATTACTACAATGTTGTGCTGAACTGAAGATGTAGAATTCCGTAGACGAAACTAAGATAGGAAATCAATCTACATCAAAAATTGAATGTATGTATCTTTAGATGGATATAAAACAAACGGACGGAGGGGCACACTGGAGCAAATGGATTTCAATATCACCACTTAAAGTAGGCCTTTCAAGTAGTTGTGGCTTTAAAGCAAACTTTTTCTAGGCAAGGTTTAGTTAGCACCTAAACTAATCTCCACGACCTTACCTTAAGAAATATTTTCAGAAGGTACTGTCTGAACATATTACTAAGGTAAGGTCATTTAGGTTTGGTTTAGATGCTACCCTAACCTAGGCTAGAAAAAGTTTCCTTTGCTTTAGAGCCCCAACTACGTAGACGGGCTACTGTTGATATTAAACAGTAACAGAAAGGTGATAAAACTGAGATGAAATGAATAAAAATATAGAATGGGTCAGTTGAAAGTTGAAGTATTTGCTAAATACAATTTTTGACATGCAAATGCATCCTAAAGTCGGTCACTTAAATCACAATGCTGAATATTTTTTTGATTGTTGGAACTAGTTACAGGAAGTAAAAATATGAAGCTTAAAGGGATGCCATTACAATAACTTTATATACCTGTATAGGATCTCTTAAACTTCTTTTCCCTAAAGTGCTCTCTGAATTTGTTTCTCAGACCAGTAATCATCTTTAGAGATTACCTCAGTAATTTCTCCATTCAGTGGCTTCCTTTTCAAATTAGTTGACCACAGCAGTACAATATCCAAGCTAGGATGGCTATGTTTTGGGAAGGCGAGAGGTCATGTTATGCAAGAATGTTAGAAATGGCTTCCATCAGTTTCTACCCTATCTACTTAAAAAATTTTGGGTTATTAGAACTTAGAGATTTATGAGTAAATAATACAATATAGTTATCTTGGCAAGATATCCAACATGAGATTATGGTGATGATAACAATATAGTCACAAGGCCAATATATAGTCACCGGAATATTATATTTATCATGATAATGTATCACTTATGATAAAATATGCATCATTAAAAATGACAATATAGCACCTAAAAAAATATCACATTGCTAATATAGCCAAGGTGACGTTACATAGATAGATAGATAGATAAATAGATAGTTTATTGACCACAAGATAAGATTGACATTAAGCATACATAAATACAATTAAACGTTAAATCTAATAGTAAAATAATTCACTAAATCCACTTTTAATGTGGATAATGTAGTCCACAGAATTATTATCTTAAAGGTTATTTAATTCTACATTTCTAATATCTTAAAGGAAATTATTTACAACATGTGTCTTGGAGAAAATCAGGTCGCAAAAGGGT
>NC_092281.1:35920792-35976417 GCF_036320965.1 Panulirus ornatus
GGCTTGTGGTCTGGGTGACTTGCTGTGCGGGAAAACGGGGGTGGTGGTCTCTTGAAATTGCTGTGTCGGGGGAAGGGGGGGCCTGGTGGTTTTTGTGACGGGGCTTTGGGGGAAAATCGGGGGAAAGTTTTTGGGTTTTAAATTTTCCCAATTTTATTTGTGAGCGATATCGTCCCCTAAACCGATCCCTCTGGGTCTTCTCTTGCAGGGCCTTCATGATACTTTTGGGGGCGGTTTTCCCCATTTTTTTTGGCATTTTCAGTTGGTGATCCTCCCGCCTTGGGGGCCAAACTTTGTTCCCAGAATTTAGTTTTCGTTCCTTTTTCCCAAAACGGGTCCAATTTTGGTGTCACACATGATGCCGGGGAACCCAAATGGCGGCCGAGTTTTTTTTGGGAAAAGCCACGGGCTCGTTATGTATCTTGCATTAACTTTCATCCCCTTTTTGTTTGCAGCTTTTTCCCTGCGGGAAAAGGGTCCCGGCTTTCCCTTTAGAAATTTGGTTTTTTCCCTTTTCATTTAAAACAAAGGGTATTCATGAAACAAAATAAAAGGAACCCTTTTTTTGGTTTCCCGTTTGTAGAAACAGAAACCCTTTGAAGACGGGGATTGGGTCAGGCGAATTTTAAAACGACTAAAAGATTAGTCCTATAATCAATGACCCTTATCAGCACTGAACTCAAAATACGTCAGAACGACAATTTAAAACCCAGGGCTGGGGGGCCCAATTGATGATATTCTCCGGTCTTGTTTAACCAAGTAACCTGGGTTAAAACCTTTTTTATATTTAAAATATAGTAAGCTAATATAGTGAAGTTGATAAATTTATTTTTAGGGAAGTTGAAAATTGAGTTTGTATTTTTAAAATTATTTTAAATTTTATTTTATTATATTTATTTAATTTATAATATTTTTATTTATATATTATTTATTATATATTTTATATTATTTTTTAAATATATATATATATATATATTTTTCAATAAGGGAGGGAAACTTGGCCCCAAAAGGTGATTTTGTTGTTGGGGGGGACCTCCAGCCATTTGTTACCTTTTCCCTTTCTAGACATGTGGGGGGTGCTTTGGGGGTAGTGTGGAAACCCTTTCTTCTTCTTTTTTTGGGGTTTGCAGGCTTGAAAAACCTCGGGGAATTATTTGGGTTTTTTTGGGTTTATTTGCTGCACCCGACTTACCCATTGGGCGTAGCTATCTCCCCGGGTGGGGGGTCAGCCAAAATAGTACACGCTCATGGGTTCCCTTTGGGCTGGGGGAAAGGACCACCCTTTTCCTTTCCCCCCGGTACAGTCGGGACTAACGCCCGGGGGTTGTGGGGGAGCCACCTTTACTACCAAACCCATTTTTGGGGTTGGGGCAGCCTTCTTTCTTTTCCCTTTGTTTCCCCTTTTTGGGGTTTGGGGGCGGGGTTGGAAAACCTTCTTTTTCCTCTTCTTCGAAAACAACCTGAAAAACCGAATTCGTTGTGGGGGTGTCCGTTTTTTTCATGGTTTAAAACCCTCTTTTCCCACTTGGGCGGGCCCCGGTCAACCTTCGGTTGTAGGTAAAAGTATATATATTGAAAATGTGGTTATCATCAGCAGCCCGAGGCCTTCCCCCCCTCATTGGCCCGCAGTGTTCTTGAAATTTTTTGGAAAGTTTACGAGATTCGGGGAAAATTTAAAAACCATTGAAAAGGGCCCTTGTTGGAGCAGGGAGGTTTTGTTTTTGAGTTGGTTGTGGGAAAGGTTCTTTTAGTGTGTATCAGCCAGATGGGTATTTCTTTTTCAAGTTTTCGTTTAAAATTTGTTTTCTAGGGCATGAAACTAGAAAAATATTTTCCCTTGTTTATCATTTTTCTTGTTTTTTTTGTTTCATTTTCATCATTAGTTTTGTTATTGTTGATTTAGATATTTTTATGTTATGTTTTGATTCCCGTTTTGGGAAACGGTCTGACATTTTTTCTAGAAGGGCTTTTTTATCACAAAATTTCGCATGGGGATTTGATCGTATTTTTTATTGAGGTTTTTTTTTATCTTGCTTTTTAAAATTAAAAGGGCATGGAAAGGTTTTTTCCCAAAGTTGGTTGAACCCTATTTTTTCCCAGCAAAAAGGAGATGGGGTAAATAAAACATTGATGAAACTTTTTCATCTATATAAACCCATTTTAAATACGCTCTAAACTAACTATCAATCTAACTTCTATCTACCTATTTATCTATTTAAAACTTTTATTGAAAATCAACAAATAATAGAATTTTATAGATTTTTATAAGTATAACAATCCTAATCAATGGGGAAATTACTCACCAGAATCTTCTAGGGCCTTCCCAGAAACTATAACTCTGGGAGGGCAAGGAGGGGGAATTTGGGCCTGGGTATTTAAAAAAAAAAACCTTTTTAAATTTCCCTACTATTTTTATATATACATATTTTTAATTATTTAATGTATATATTTCGTAAGAATTTTTTGGGGGCCCCCTCATCAGTAAAAAAGAAGAAAAACTGAAAAATGAAAAGGGCCCCCCGAAAAATTTCGAACTCCCGGAAATTTCGGGTTTCCCGTCCAGAGGGGCTAACCCTTACCCCCTGGGACCTGATAAGAAAAGATGTGATTTCATCTAAATGTTTTACATATAATCAACCAGAGGCCATTCCTCCCTCCCTGCCTGCAGGGTTCAAGGTTTTCTAGAAGGTTCTCGAAGATTCTGGTGAGGAACTGCCATTGAGAGGACGTAGTTATACGTATCATTAATGATATTGTTGTTGACTTTCTGATTTAGATAGATAGATAGATAGATAGTAGATAGATAGATAGGTAAAAAACAGATATTGGATAGATCGATGGATACGTAAGGCTGTATATGTCAATTTTCACAGAAATCAGTGATATCTACGTTATTCTGCAAGAAATACATGTACATGGATATAGTGATAATATGGGTTAGGTATAAGACCAGTCGTGTTGAGATTGTAGTGAATGTGACCATTGACTTCAACCTTAATGGTGTAGTGAAGATAAAGTTGTAGTGAAGATAAATCTTGAAGTGACTCATGAGGTTGTTGTGAGTACAAGGATGCATCGTAAATGAGTACTTCCTACCTGAAAGTCAACAATTACAAAATGGATCAAGTATAACAACATCCTCGGACAACCAACTACAAACACCGACCATAGAGTGAACCTGACTGTCATCTAACGACGACCTCTCAAAGGTAATGATCTTACCAGAATCTTCGAGAACCTTCTAGAAAACCTTGAACCCTGCAGGCAGGGAGGGAGGAATGGCCTCTGGTTGATTATATGTAAAACATTTAGATGAAATCACATCTTTTCTTATCAGGTCCCATGGTGTAAGGGTTAGCACTCTGGACTTTGGATCCAGCAATCCGAGTTCGAATCTCAGTGGGACCTTATCTTTTCAGTTTGCTTAGAAACTGATGATGGAACTGAGCCATATAGTTGACCTTCGATGGACATATATTTCTTACGGCCCACCATTTTATTTAAGTATGAAGATCTCACGGCAGAGAGGAAACGTGTGATATTCAAAATAAAAAGCCGCAATTGCCCTCATGGTAATGGTCGACATGTTTGCAGACAGATGACACAGACATGTGAGAAGTTAGACAAATATGGACGTTCCTGGTTGCTGTATAGCCTAGGTTTATTATCACTTGTAATGAAGGAGAAATGTTGCACATTATTCCACACCTTTTTATTTAGGCTAGGTTAGGCTAGGATGAATAGGGTCCATAACGTAACAGAGCTGGGAAATGCATCATATCGGATCTGTATTTGTGCAAAATGGCGCAAGTTTGTGGAAGTGATTTACGCAATGCCGGAGAGAATCCACCTCCACCAGAAATAATGTCTCAGACCATACAATATCTGCTGTTGGACGAGCAGGGGACATTAGACCAATATATTCCTGTAGTTTACTGCTCTTCCCAAACACGCAGCAAGACATTCGTAAAAGCGTTAAACTGAACTTTTCCATCGGTTTTCATATCTTTAATTACTCTAACCAGTTCCAACAGATGGAAAAAATCATTTGAGAAATCAGAAATTATTTGCCTATAAAAAGTATTATGATCGATCGTACCAAATATTCAATTATTTCTGTACCCGACAAAATATTCAGTCACTCCTATATCCGACATTTTTCCTGCTGGCTGGTGCCGTTAAAGTCATATGGTAATTTACCGCAATTAGATTATAGATATATTCATCTATATGGATGGAACCATGGAAGCGGAAGTGGATCATAGGGTAGGGGAGGGGGCGAAAATTCTGGGAGCCTTGGAGAATGTGTGGAAGTCGAGAGCATTATCTCGGAAAGCAAAAATGGGTATGTTTGAAGGAATAGTGGTTCCAACAATGTTGTATGGTTGCGAGGCGTGGGCTATGGATAGAGTTGTGCGCAGGAGGATGGATGTGCTGGAAATGAGATGTTTGAGGACAATGTGTGGTGTGAGGTGGTTTGATCGAGTAAGTAACGTAAGGGTAAGAGAGATGTGTGGAAATAAAAAGAGCGTGGTTGAGAGAGCAGAAGAGGGTGTTTTGAAATGGTTTGGGCACATGGAGAGAATGAGTGAGGAAAGATTGACCAAGAGGATATATATGTCGGAGGTGGAGGGAACGAGGAGAAGAGGGAGACCAAATTGGAGGTGGAAAGATGGAGTGAAAAAGATTTTGTGTGATCGGGGCCTGAACATGCAGAAGGGTGAAAGGAGGGCAAGGAATAGAGTGGGTTGGAGCGGTGTGGTATGCCGGGGATGACGTGCTGTCAGTGGATTAAATCAGGGCATGTGAGGCGTCTGGAATAAACCATGGAAAGCTGTGGAGGTATGTATATTTGCGTGTGTGGACGTATGTATATACATGTGTATGGGGGTGGGTTGGGCCATTTCTTTCGTCTGTTTCCTTGCGCTACCTCGCAAACGCGGGAGACAGCGACAAAGAAAAAAAAAAAAAAAAAAAAATATGGAATGGCTCAGCCTGAAGAAACATATATATTTTCACTAAATCCTCCTCTTCACTACACCCCCATCTCCACTACTTAGCTCTAACACAACATCTTGACTACACCATTGTATGACCACATTATCATATCATTGTGTTCTTATCTTCACCACAGCCTCGGCAAAATTGATGTTTTCTTTACACATCAGAGTAGATGGCCATCTTTATTATGACAGAGAACACACATAACATATTAAACCACTTATCTTTAGTCACTTTAATCTAATTTTTGCTGATAAAAACGAATTATAATGACAATCCTTGTGTTCTGTGACGGAACATTGTACGGGTGAAGGAACTGTTGTGAGGCATGTGTATTTAAACTATTGAGAAATAAACTTAACTGTATTAAAGTATTAACTTCACTATATTAGACTTCACTATATTAAGCTATGCTAGGATATGATCAGTTCCCAGGGTATTATAAGGACGGGAGCCGGGACCGAGAGCATCATTTGAGCTGTGACCTCTGTCGAGTGAACATCTCTGCTCCGCCTTGCAAGCTCCCTCAACCTTTCCTCGAACATTTCAATATAATAATGTTCACCAAGGAGGTAGGACGATTCTCCTTTGTCCAGAAGATGGAATTTGAATATGTCCATGTACTTGACATGGGCTATAGCTTTGTGGACAAATACCCAGACGTGGAAGTGATGGATGGAGTGGAATTTGGCTGTGTGGATATGGAGGTGGAATACCCAGACGTTGAAGAGATGGATGGAGTGGAATTGGTGGAATACCCGGACGTGGAAGTCATGGATGGAGTGGAATTTGGCTGTGTGGATATGGAGGTGGAATACCCAGAAGTGGAATTGGAGGAAATGGAATATGGGTGAAGTTGGTATGAACGCCATATGGATTTGGTGAAGGTTGACCTCGTAATGTGTTGACGTAAACTAGGTCAACCACTGTGACCATGTGGCGGGGAGGGCCACATCCACCAACCACGTAGCGAGCCTCACCACGGAGAAGTATCCTGGCTGCATCCACGTATGATCCTTTACTTTGTAATGGACTTCATTGGATCCACTTATAATGCTTTACTTTGTAATGGACTTCATTTATAAAGAAGTTATCTGGCGAACTAAATACCACAGCGACAACCGGAGCTCCCATGTAAGGGTTAGATTCCCGGCAACGGTGACAAACGCTTCGGAAAAAAAAGAAAATTCATCCAAACCCAAGAAAAGTGGCTGATGGTTCCACATGGTAATAATACCGTTGAAGCCAACCATACTGGGGGTAAAGGAGTTTTAAGTTTGTTCAAAGATGGTGGAAATGGTGGGGGGAGGCGTTGTGGCTGACCAAAACATGTAGTTACAGCTGTCACTCAGGTGGGAGTCATTTATCTCATGATTTGACCATTGCCACAACTAGATCACTGCTGCTGGCAACCCTCTTGAAGCAATGCAAGACCAAAGCAACGTTAAGTAGCAACAAGATTTCCTTTTTAATTTCAATAAACGTGAGCGTTGATTCAAAAGGTTTGTTTATCTTGGTTAGGACTCCTACTTTCTCCAGGGCTTCTTCGTCTGCAGTTCCACATGCGTTTCTCTATATCTCATACCATTAGGCTGGAGTTGTGCTCAGAAATAAAGTTTTAGGCCCATGTAGCGAGGAATAGTAAGTTCAGAATATGTAATGAAGTTGTCAAATGTTGACGATCGTGATATTAATGGATTCCTTAACTGAAAAGTTGATGGAGGGACCAGATGGAATCAGACATGCACTAAGATTATCATATTTGATGTTCCCACATATTTTCATCATGAAGATCTTCAATTAGATGACGGATTTGTTGGGGTTAAATGACGTGGTTAAACTCTGATAAATCTGAACCTAAACCATAGTTAATTGCTTTGATTAAGGGGTTAGATGTTAGAAGTTAGGTAGGTTCCTTTTTGAATTTAGAAATGGTTTATCTGCAGCGCTCAAAGTATAGTATACAAGCTAGGATTTTAAAGTGTCTCAAATCTATGGAGAATAAACAAAAATCTATGAAATTATTTCGTATAATATAGTAACCTGTAATGAGGTTAGTGATTTTGTATATTCTATGCAACCTACGTTAACAAAGTTGATCAGGTAATTGGCCAGATATATATATATATATATATATATATATATATATATATATATATATATATATATATATATATATATATATATATATATATATATATATCATCTTGGTGTATGGGAAGGCCATATGGGAGACGGAGAGAGAGGCAGGAGCAGGAGAGAAATGATCAAACCTTCCCGCTTGTTCATAGTTGCTGCCTGAAATTTGTCTTCTGATAGTTCTACAGTTTTTGTTTGTGTTTGTTACACTAACTCTTAACATGAGAAAATTGTAATATAATGATTAAAGAAAATTATAGTAATTATAATTTAGAATTGTTATAGGTCAAGATTTGTACGTGAAGCGGAAGACCAAAATATGGTACGGGTCAGTCAGTCGTGAGTGTAAGCGACAGCTATTGATAGTTACTGGCTTTAATTTAGGATCATTTATGATATCTATTTTTTACTTTTGTGTTAGCTGTTTTAAGTATTTGTTTTATTTGCAGACTAAAACTTCTATTATATGTTATTGTTTCTTGGGAAATTCTAGTTAATCGAGACGTTCATAAAGAATTATTTTCAGTCAGTTTGTTTTGTTTGAACAGACATGCATGGTGGTAAGGGACAGAATAAAAGTTACGGTTTGTTTATATTTGTTATTATTGATTAGTACTTTTCTTTTCATTTCTAACATTAGCTGTTTAAAGTGTTTGTGTTGTATTTAGACAAAGTTCTTTTTCAAATCTTATTGATTACCACATGAAAGCTAGGCTCTATAAGCGTCAAGTAAACAGTATGTGATATTTTGAGTTAAGTCGAGGTGCTATTTACCACTGGCGTTCAGATATTTGGGACCCTTGGGGATAGATTTGCCAAGATTATCACGGCCAAATTGACTGGATGGCAACCTAGGAGCTAGGCAGAATTGGATATCATAAAAACCCTAAACAGTCGATGGTTCCTGGGGCCTACCCTCCATCCTCTTGTAACTACGCTGCTGATTACCATTTTGTTCTTTATATTTTTCAGAGGAACAAGACACTTCTGCATCTCTGTAAAGTTAAGGACTCACTGATATTAATTCTTCAGATATTATCTGCAGTAAAAGGTAAAGCTGACAAGTTACTTTGGTCTTCTTCATAATGGGTCTCCCCTGATGTTTTCAGTTAATGCTTAGCCTACCTAAATTTTCCAGTCGTACTTATATATTTCGGTGTAGTTTGCAAACGGTAATTTGAAAGGAATGATCTTATATATTTGTGTGTTGTTTCCAAACTGTAATTTGGAAGGAATGGCCTCTCTGAGCCCCAAGATGACCCTGTTTAAGAGAATACTCTTATTGTGAAGTAACATTGTCGCACAAGATGTAAAACAATTCCAAAGCTTTTCTCTTTTCCTCATGTTGCCACGTTGTTTAAAGTATTTAGTTGAGCTAGTTTGTTTCTCCTTGAAACTGCATGAAATATTCATTTTGGTGTAACTTTCATTATTTCGTTATTATGTGGGTAAGAAAGTGAATTGTTTACAAATTTTATCAACAGTAGATCAAGGAGATCAGAATCCATAATTTCACTTTGCATACGTTCTTATAATCCTTTGAAGTTTGAAAATCATTTTGTATTACATGTATCAGTGACCAATAGATTGCATTACTCATCCTGAAATTTATGCCCTTTATTAAATGAATTGCATTGAGCGGCGAGTAGTACAGATTAACATAAACATACTGAAATATCCTTATCATTGATGTCCAAATGCAACAGATTTGTTTGGTTAAGTCATCAGTATCAAGAACTAATTAATGTCATGACGGTTTATACCTTTTCTAAATCAAGCAAAACTTATGACCTTACTCATAGGTCACTGATCGTTAAAATCAACACATAAAAATCTATCTTTCTTCGATAATCATCTCACTTATTTTGCTTGATTGACAATGAAGCACCAAGGTTGACCCCACCCAACACCTATGACCCTCCTCCAATCCTTCTCTGTAAGGTTGAGTTGATAGGAAGAAAATCAGGTCTTCGTCTGTGGTCCTCAATGAAGATCAGGCGGCCTTTGTAGATTTATTACAAAAAAACGTGTACATCCATCTGTAGTACTCTGGGGTATAGTCTTATGACACACTGCGACACATTCTAGTGAACAGTGTGACGATGCTGGCCAGTGTGTCCCCTCAGGTCACACTGGCAGGGGTTATATGGGAGTCCGTCAACACCCATTCAACTACAAGTTCAAACAACAGATCAGATCTTACGTGTTCAAACAACAGATCAGCTCTTACGTGTTCAAACATCCTGATTAACAGTAGCCCGTGGGAACAGTGGGCCCGTGGCAACATGCATCTATGTAACTCACAGTAAAATGATAATAACAAATAGCTAATGAAAAATCAACGGTAGTGTGCGTGAGTCCTACACTGTCACTGTAGACGTCAGTCACCATACATTACTGGTTGTCTGGTACAACATACAGGTGGCTCCCTCTCTGTAGACCTCAGTCATCATACATTACCGGTTGTCTGGTACAACATACAGGTGGCTCCGTCACTGTAGACGTCAGTCACCATACATTACTGGTTGTCTGGTACAACATACAGGTGGCTCCGTCACTGTAGACACTGTAGAATCTTTAGGTTTAACCATAAACCTTAACTAAAGCAACATGGCAACATGAACAAATTTTACGACTGAAATATCAGAGACGATCGAAATTAAGAGTGAATGAGAGCGATATAAACACAGTTTAAAAGGACAAAGTATGAATGGCAGCCAGGGAATAAGAGGCCGCCCAGCTAAATCTAAAAGTTCGCGTTCAGTGGCAAAGCTAAATCAATTGTACAGACTTACATTGCTCCGGTGGAATTTAAAGGCCATGTGTACCTCTACAGTCAGAATTTAAAGGTTCATCTTAAAGTGCAGAATTCCAAGAATATCGTTAAAATAATTCACTTTAAAATTCTTTAGTTATGTGAAGCATTTCATACAACAGCTGCATAATGACGGTGTGTAAAAGTTCACTGTTGCATGCTAGTATTAAAGTGTTTAATTGACAAGGTTAATCAAAACCTAACCTAACCTAACCTAACCTAATCTAATGACATATCTAAAAGGACTTTGTTGACATAATGCAGCTGGAAGATTTATGTTCAAATGATGATGTTTAAATGTTCGTTAATGAATGAGGGAGTTAAATGGATGAATTTTAAGTTCGCGTTTCATGGAGTCGTTTTGCAACAATTTGTTAAAATGTCAGAGTTTAAATGATCATATGTACAAGGTTGGCCAGATGGCCGGAGTGTGTAGACACAACCATAATCATCCGATGATTGCATTTAGAAACTGACAGATGTAATATAGCAAGAAATATTCACAAAACAGTGAGTTGGTGACATGTTTCATATCTTTGTAATACAACTCTGAAGTTACTTCGTAGATCCTTAAAAGGAGTGAATGGTGGATAAATTGTGAGAAAATGTGCAAAAACGGGGCTAAGTATTTCAGTCCAAACTAGATTTCTTTTGTTCACTTCTTCGACATTGATCTCAGGACATTTCAATGGCTAAGATTTACATGATATAGAAAGCCTTCAAACAAGGACGATAGACAGATAGATAGATGGTTGAATAAATAGGAAAACTGATAGATGTAGGTGCAATCAGAGTCGCCTATGATTTCGTTCAGAGCGAATGAGATGATAAGTGGGCGAGGCTATAACCATCGTCTGTGATTATTGTAGATGACTAATAATGATTAATCTTTATTGCTTTGGCGCGACTGCTGTTAGCCTTTGAAGGTTAATGTTCCCTCAAAGTTGCCCGGACCCTACCACTAGGAGGTCAGCAGTTCGACTTAGGGTCCATTTGGGCCATGTTTATGGCCCCCAACAGAATGGACGTATCTTTTTTATTTTTTTTTTTTTCATCCCTATGGATGGGACTGATAAATGGTAGGAACTTTTCCTAAGGATTTAATCCTTTATGATAACCGCTTCATTCGTACAATAGTTTGACAATGATTTGCAACTCAATGAGAACTTTTGCCATAGGAAGTGTCTTCTGAGGACCGGGTATAACAGGGTCGACTGCTGGAGGAGGAGCAGCTTCTCCAGTCTCAACGACGGGAACTTAAGGTTCAAGGAATTTCAGGGATGAATGTTGGTGGTGTGGACTTTAATCTTCAACACGGCCGCTTCAGCTTTAGGGTCGGCTGCTGCTGCAGGTGTTGCTGATCCTCCAGTCGCAGCGACGGACACATCAGGGTCTTCATCGACGACCAGTACGAGTACGTCGGGATCCACCAGGGCTGATTCATCCCCATAGAAGTAGGGGATCAAGGTCACCAATTCAGTGGTAGGCATAACTTTGCCCCGTTGTTTGGTGGGAGCCAAAGAAACATTGATGGGGATGGCGCCTGCTCCTGTGTCAACTACACCAGTTTCCTTGCTGGGTCCGCCTTCGCACAGGTCATCATCATCTTGATGCCGAGTCTGGATCTTCACCACTACTCTCTCGTGCACGGGTTCGATATCCAGACGTGATCTCTTCCTGGAAGGCCTTTGGCATTCTGGAAGGCACCGCTTTCCTCCCTGGGCCAGGCCCTCACTGCTGGACAACCAGGCAATTCTGGTGTAGGCGTACTCCTGGTGGCGGCCGTTGCGTCCTCCAAGTCTGCGATCTGCCTTGATGCCCCACCGTCCCAGTGTTCTCCCGACGTTCAGGACGGCAGCTTTCTCGTACCCGAACCCTTCGCAGAATTCACAGTATCGCAAATATAGCTCAGTTCGGCTTATACAATCTTTAACAGCCCCGGTTTGCTGGATGTGAGCCTCGAAAAATTCAAGGAAGGATTCCTTGCCAGGGTACCGATGGGCAGCGCGGACGTGAGTCATTTCTGCGATCTGGTGAGATGAGTGATTTACTTGACGAAGTAAACTTTCATAGACCAGCACTTGCAACAATATAGTGAAGCCACACAAAAATATAGTAGACTCTCGTTTCCTCATTGATCTGATATCCTAGATGATAGATTAACATAGTGAAGTTGAAGCACTAGTGTAGTGAAGATGAAACATCAATATAGTGACTATGGCAGGATACGGTAGAGGGTGTACACTGGGCAGAATTACCTTGTAGTGGAGAGTGTAATGTAGCTTGTAGTGGAAACATAATGACATCAATGATGGTGTGTGTGTGTGTGTGTGTGTGTGTGTGTGTGTGTGCGTGTGTGTGTGTGTGTTTACGTAGTGATACAAAGACTAAATAAGAAAAACAGGAAAGCAGGAGTAATCTCGCGTGAGAAATGACGGCTTAATTGTGCACGTTGTCAACAGCTGGTGGTACTAATTACCCTTGTGCTGTCTAGCTGTGTGTTTGTTGACGAAAACTTTACAGCGAGTTTTCAGTTTGAAAAAAGAGAAAAGAAAATAATCGAAAACTTGTTTTTATGTTTTTCCCAAGGATAAGGTATTGTACGCACGACTTCAGACAACTATGAACAATAACATATATAGGTAACATTAAACACAATCTTAGGGACCAAATCAACTGGACGGTTTCATCAACAATCATGCCATATCAACCAGGACATATTTCATTCTTTAACATTAAAGCAACATATTTACATACATATCCTGTAATTGGTCCTCTTAAGCCTAATGATCCTGATGAAGTGATTATGCAGATAAGAGATGATGGGAAATACTCTAACAATAATGAACTTGAAAACAAAGTTAACTAGCATAAGTGACTCGTCAATAAGTAAGTTCAAGAATATTTTTTTCTTTAATTACAAAACTGTAGGTATTGGGGAAATATGGTATGTACTTCTTGATATCTAAAGAATTCGCCTTTGTCTTTGTTGAGTTTGTAGAAAAATGTGGTTGTTTGTTATCTACTTGTCTTAGATTTATCCCATCCTACGTTTATATTTATGAATGTCTTACCAATTCCATCACAGCAATACCCCTTACGTCTCTTTGTCCTGTGGAAATGTGTGTAAAATGTGATGTGTGGGAGTAGTTTTCCTCCTCTTGCATATCACACATAGATTACATCTTTTTCTGCTCATAATCATATATCTGATTAATCTCATGTGAGTTCTAAGTACCGAATCACAGACACCATTATCTCTCACCGTCATGTTCAGTACAGAGAGAGACACCATTATCTCTCACCGTCATGTTCACTACAGAGGAAGACACCATTATCTCTCACCGTCATGTTCACTACAGAGGGAGACACCATTATCTCTCACCGTCATGTTCACTATAGAGGGAGACGCCATTATCTCTCACCGTCATGTTCACTACAGAGAGAGACACCATTATCTCTCACCGTCATGTTCACTACAGAGAGAGACACCATTATCTCTAAGTATCATGTTCACTACAGAGAGAGACACCATTATCTCTCACCGTCATGTTCACTACAGAGGGAGACACCATTAACTCTCACCGTCATGTTCACTACAGAGGGAGACACCATTATCTCTCACCATCATCTTCACTACAGAGGGAGACACCATTATCTCTCAACATCATGTTCACTACAGAGGGAGACACCATTATCTCTCACCATCATTAAGTTCTGGCCTGCAAGTAACAGAGAACTGCTACTCAGGACCACCTGGCCATTGTAAGACTCACGCATACTACCATTAATTTTTCATTAACTATTTGTTATTATCATTTTACTGTAAGTTACATAGAGTTAGATGCATGTTCCCACGGGCCCACTGTTCCCACGGGCTACTGTTACTCAGGATGTTTGAACACGTAAGATCTGATCTGTTATTTGAACACGTTGTTGAATGGGTGTTGACGGACTCCCATATAACTCCTGCCAGTGTGACCTGAGGGAACACACTGGCCAGCATCGTCACACTGTTCACTAGAGTGTGTCGTAATGTGTCATAAGACTATAGCCCAGAGTACTACAGATGTACGTACATATTCTTTTGTAATAAATCTACAAAGGCCGACTGATCTTCATTGACTACCATCCACGAAGAAGACCTGTATTCATTCCTGACAATTCAACCTTACAAATGGTGGCAGCGAAGTAAGAACCTACGTGACCACAGACGACCGTCACATCTACTTCATATTTCTACGTCTGGTGGTCCCAGCAGTCATACAAGCCTACCTGACAGTCTTGGCGCTCGCTCTACTGGACGTTTAGGGCGGAATCCACGGCCGACTACGTTCTCCATCACCCGTATCTCCAGGCAGTGAAGATACGTCTATATTGCATTGCTGACACTGTGTCACTTGCAAGGGAACACAGCGCCTCCACCGTGGAGTGTGGTCATCACATCCACGCGTCTCCAGCAAGGTCAGCGATCCTGCCAACACCAACGTGGAGGTCATCCGGTTGACCACTCCAGAGACGCACCATCATCAGCCGTGGCGACATCCCAGACGTCAGCATCGCGTGGTCCAGCCCTGGTTGCTCACTCAACTTTCCTGCTAGCGAGCCGCTCCTCTGCACACATCTTCACCTCGCTACACCACACCCGAGACGTCTAAGTGAGCGAATCTCCCATTCAGATAAAAACTGTGTCAAAATGGTTCACTCTGTGAGGTATGCTCCTTTTGTGTGTTACTAGTCCCTAGTCTATCAATATAGACATATGTATATATATATACTTTTGGGTAATATGACTATTCGTCCTTGTAGCTTAACAAATTAATCTAAGGGTTTTTCTTGCATATATTCTTATGTTTTCATACACTGATACTGTTGATTTTAGTGATGATTACTTTCGCATGCAGAATCTTGTATTAATATGTTGTTATCCCATACTTTTTATTGCCTTTATTTCGGTGCAGTATTTTCAAATAATATTCAGGTTAGGTATTTTAGATTAGGACAATAGTGTTCATTGTATTCTGATTTTTAGAGAGGTTTATTACTTAAACACTTTAAGTCAGATTGTATTACATGTCTGAAGATATTCCATGCGGTAATCGTAAAGGTTCATATGTACTTAGGAAATTACCTAGAATCTCTTATTATAAACGGAACCAGCCTTCTAAAATGGTGACGTCACACAAAGTTGTTTTGACAGATTCTGGTGACACAGATGACCCACAGAAACCTTCTCATACACTACCACACCCACACCCACCTTCCCCTCCACCTCATGAAAACTCAGGACAATCAGATACTTCACAAAAAACAATTTTCACACTAAAACAAGCTATGGAACCACACGAGTTATTTGATGGTAAACTATCAAATTTTGATCGGTGGATCAGGAACGTAGAGGACAGTGTTGAACATAATGGTGAGTCAGGAGACAAAGCGCTTATATCAGCTGCTAAAAATCTCATTGATTTCAACAAGCCTAACAATTACGCTAGGGTTGTTTATGACTCAGAGGATGTTCAAAACTGTACATCTTGGGAGGAATTTAAAACGTTGTTTAAGTTCGGTTGTGAGGAATCATTCTCAGATAATCTACTAACCGTCCTTTTACGTGTTCTTAACACAACATACACGGATGATACGTCAATCCCTGATCACTGGAGTACCTTACATGGAAGAATGAGATTAGTTAGGCAGGCTTATGAATCCTGACCCTGGATGTCGGCCATGATGAAGCCTGAAACTCAGGTGCAAACACTCATGCGTTTATTACACATACTCTTCATCCTCAAGGACCTGACCTCCAGACGTAGCTCGGCGGTTACTTGATGAAGACATCGACCCATCATGGTCAGTAACGAAAGTATTGGGTTACACTAAAAAGAAAGGTGGATATCACAACACCAAGACACTGGGGAGGGTGTCGGCTTCCCAATGTATGAGGAAACATTCTAGTGATCAACACAATCATTCCTCTCACGGCCACTTAAAGCGATGCAGTGATGACAAACACTCACATAAGGTTACGTGTTTCCGGTGTGGCCAACCAGGACATAAAGCGAATGTGTGTACTTACACATCGGACTCATTCTCACGTGAGCCTCGACCAGAACAACAAACGCAGTCAACGACCCATGTCATCACAGCCTCGGTCGTCACAATGCTGCAGACGGTGTCATAATTTCCTGCAGTCAGACACTAAGCTGAACTTCACCCGCTCGCGCCCCACAACACCAGACAGGTGTTCATATCATAAGAACGCTAGACACAGCGGAATGCCGAGCATTAGCTAGACAGACGTCATCTAACACAGGTTCATCATGTCATTATCAACAATGACAATCTCTCGCTCATGACAAGACTCCATCACATAAGGAACTCTTAAGACATTTTCGTTCTTCGCCATTTTCTCACATTACAAGTTTCGATTTAGTGGGTTCTTTCCAGGATAAGCCAATCACAATCTTTCTAGACAGTGGCGCGGAAGCAGATGTCATTCATTATGATTTTATTCAACCATTAATGGAGCGCACTCAACTTGTTCAATGCTCGGACTTTTACCCATCCCTTCAAAGTATCTCAAATGAAAATCTCGACGTAAGGGGCGCTATTAAAATGAACATTCACATAGGCGACTCGGTCATTACCGTAACCCCTTACATTGTTCGTGGTGTAACGTTTCCTGCTAACTTGTTACTAGGACGCCACTCTATGTGTGGCACAACATAAGATCTGTCCTATTTATCATGTGGTTTGTGTTGATAATACGTTCCTGCCGTTGTCAGAGAAGAGTTCTCACTCAGTCAGAGTCATTAATACATCTGCTCCCACGTCCTGCTTCACGGTAGACAATACGCATCCTTTTTACTTTTCTACTCATCATTGTCCTGGGAAACTGAGAACCAACATGACTCTGCATAGTGACACATTAACGAAGGTTCCACTCTCATTTTCTCGAACATGGATGACTGATCATGGACTTAGACATAGTCAGGGTGATCTGGCACTAAGAGTAGTTGCTGAACCTTCATCACTAACTGTCAAAGGACTATCGATGGATGCCTCTATTCATGAGACCGCAGATGGAGAGGTCACCATATACATTGCCAATACGGGACCCCACTCCTGTCCATCTCCGTAGAGGGACCAAGCTTGTGGAATTCTCCGTTTTGAAGTCCGGAATTCAAGACGAGGAGTTGCATGAGTTTAACATCCGTCTAGTCTCACATTCCATTAACCCACCACCACCTACTCATCCTACCCCTGACTCAGCAGTGCACAGCTCGAGTCAGCTCCCCACCATCACCCCTGACATGATATCCAAGGTAGGATTAACCAAACATGTTGACCAGTTAACAGACTTACTTAACCAGTATAGGTCTACTATTGCCTTATCAGGAGAACCACTCGGTAGAACTCATTTGGATGTTCACATTATTAACTTAGAGAAAAACACACGTCCCGTTGACGTCCCAGCCTATCGATTGCCACACCCACGCACACAGAGACATAGCAAACAAACTTGTTCAGGACATATTGAAAGATAAGGTTATAGAGGAATCACGATCACCATGAAATTTACCACTTCTGATCGTTCCGAAAAAGGACGGAACTTTTAAACCAGTCATAGATTTTAGAAAACTCAACAACAAGGTCACTTTGAAAGATGGTTTCCCATTACCAGTGGTATCAGAGCTTCTTCATAGCCTCGGTAACAATAAGGTATTTTCAACTTTGGATTTATTGAGCGGATTTTGGCAGATTCCCTTGTCAGAGGAAAGCCGTCCCCTGACTGTGTTCAGTACGCCAGATGGTCATTGGCAGTTCATATGCATCATGCACTTCGGTCTTCATTCCTCACCGGTGATCACCTTCTCAAGGTTAATGACTAACATTTGTCGTCACATGTTGGGCAAAGAAGTATTGGTTTATCTTGATGATATAATTGTTATGTCTCCAGATATTGCTTCTCATTTCAAAAGTCTTGAGAGAGTATTTCTACGACTTAAGGATGCAAACCTAAAAGTCAAGTTATCCAAATGTTCCTTTCTACAAACAAGAATTAATTACTTAGGTCACACCGTTGATGAAAACGGTATTCAACCTAATGCAGATAAAGTAAACACAATTGTAGAACGGCCAGTCCCTTCCACAACAAAGGTCAAATCCTTCCTTGGTTTAACAGGATATTATTGAAGATTTATGGCAATTTTCGCGTAGATCGCAAACCCACTCACTTCACTTTTGAAACAGGGAGTTACATTCCAGTGATCTACAGCACAAGACAATGCGTTTAACTTATACTCAATAACTGAGTTAGAAGGCCTTGCAGCAGTTTGGGCACTCAACATTTCAAAGAATATATATATGGTTACCCTACGACAGTGTATACAGATCACAGAGCATTGTTAAGCATTTTTCAACAAGATCCTACAGGAAAGTTTCAGAAAAGGTTTTTAAGTATGCAAACATTTGACCCAGATTCTCGTTTTGCTTCGGGCTCATCCAATGCAGTTGCAGACGCGCTTTCCCGCAGAGTGGGTGGAGTCACTGTAGATAATAGCCTGGTAGATTTTGATGTAGAGAGGTTGAGACAGCATCAACGGGATGACCCAGTCTGAGGTCCTATCATAGCATTCCTAGAGGGTATAAGATCTTCCTTGGATGCTAAAACAATTGTCCCAGTCAGAGAATTATATTTAGCACAGTGGGGGAGTCTTGTGCAGGGACGCGAAATTAGGAGTGCTCGCCCGTGTTGTTAAACAGACAATCATTCCAACAGCATTAGTACGGGATTTCTTGAAGTTAGCACATGATTCAACCCAGGCCGCACACCCAGGCGCAAATAGATGCTATAAGCAAACTCGTTTGAGGTATTTTTGGCCAAGATACATAAAAACATTACAGATCATATTTGGAGGTGCCAAACCTGTAAGACACACAAGGGAAGTCCCACTACCCCGCAGACTGTGTTGAAATATCATTTACCTTCATACCCATGGGAAAGAGTTCATATGGACCTATTAGGAGGTTTTCCTAGGTCCATGGCAGGCTACAGATACATTTTAGTAATTACTGATGCCTTCACGAGATATTGTGAATTAGTTCCAGTTCAAAATAAAGACGTAGCCACGGTCGCTGAGGCGTTCAAAAAACATATCTTAGACAGATATAATGCGCCGAAGATTTTAGTCAGAGATAATGGTGGGGAATTTAATAACTCATTATTAGAAGAACTCTGTAAATTGTATAACATAAGTAAATGTAATATAATGGCACATCACCCAGCCTCGAATGGCCTGGCAGAAAGGTTGAACCGTAAGATCCTCCAGTGTCTTCCCACCAACATTAATTTTGATCATGATGAATGGGATGAATACCTGTCTGATGTCTAATGTTCATTAAATGTACCATATCATAAGTCAATTGGAGACTTACCCTTCCACGCCTTACATGGTTTTGATAAAGTGTTGCCGTATGACATAATAGCGTCCCCACCTTCATGTCCAGCGGTCCAGAAATCAGTTGTAGCGGAAAAATATCGCACGACTCAGTTGATTCATCAAAGGATCAAGGAAAATCTAGGTGAAGCCACTACAACCTTCACGAACCAGGCTGATAAATCCGCGAAGCCATCAAAGGTACGTAGCTCCCAGACTCTTGGTAATGGTGCAGGAACTGAACTCCAGAAGTGAAGTTCCTAAACCTTACCCCAAATTTTCTGGTCCTTATAGAGTCTTAGCTCATTTAAAGGGACATAAGTTTACAGGTGGCATTCATGAAGAACATGAGAACCACTTGAAAGTTGTGTAGTATTCTGAACATGATCATCCCGGTCCCACACCAGTCAGTACTTCCCAACCCACAAACAATGTCAACCAACCAACTTCTACCACTGTTCAGTCTGTCCTCACACCAGGACCGACCACCCTCACATCACCACCACACAAACATCATTAAGACCTCGCCTTTAAAAAGCTGCTAGGTTTATCATTTTACAGGTTCTTCCTTCTCATGTCCTTATGGTGTCTTCCTATATATGACACCATGGCAGTACCAGGCGCCCTTCTCACGACTCCCCGCCAGGTCCGCCTAGTGAGGGACACAGTTAAGTTGGGCCTGGAGGGTCTACCCTACACTTACCGTAATTTAGTAAAACTAATGGAGGCCGTACCTCGCTTACGGTCTACCCTACTCAAGTTTTACACCAGTGCGTCCATCAGAAACTCTAGTGTTGCTCCTCCTCCGACTTTGTTAAACCAGTGGACCTGGAAACTGAATAGCACCTGTGTGATTCTGTATGACATATTACAAGACACTGAATCTCCAGTAAATACTAATGCCAGGATGAACATGAAAAAGCAAAGGAGAAGCAAGAGAGGTCTACTTAATTTTGTAAGTTCCCTCCAATCATATTTGTTTGGTATTGCTACTCAGGAAGAACTTAATTCAGTTAGGAATCAGGTTAGATCCTTGCAATTTCAACAACTTCTTAACAACAGGTATATTGAGGCTAAAGCTAAGATCTTAAAACAACATTCTAAATATTTGAATGACAATGTTAACTGTTAATAACTTGACACAAAAGGTAGAATTACTGTCAAAATCTGTTAATACTATATATGCTATGGTGACTATTTCTACATATGGTGATAGTTAATATATCCAAATCACTTATTATGCGCATTATTTCACTGGCTTATTGGAAGATGTTAATAATCTGGTAAACCAAGTTGTCACACCATCATTTTTTCCCTTCTCGGAACTCACACGTATCATTAAACAAGCGATGAAGAAATTCGGTTACACCCCAGCTCTCCCTCTGCATCACGTGGCCAGTTATTACTCCTTACTAACGGTTGACCTGATCCTCGAAGCGGTCATTATCCACATACCATTCACTGACTCCAATACTTACAGCCTTGTGAACGTAATACCATTCCCTTTTAATTATACAGAAGAGTTGCAAAAGACTATCGTCCTTGCTGATAACATGAACTTTCTATTATAAAATATTTATTCCTCATTGATTGCACATCTCTCCATGGATGATTTAGCATTGTGCCATAAACCATTGTTTGACAACTTGATTTGCACCTCCTCCCATCCCCCCTCCTCCCCCCATACCTTGGTTTTCCATAATTTACAAACAAATTCATGTGAGTACCAACTACTTTTTGGGCGTCAACAAAATGTTCTTCGTTCTTGTTCCTTTAAGGAAATTGTTGTTAATGAACCTTGGATTGAAAGTATAGACGAGTATCACGTACTGTTTTTCCCAGACCCACAAAATGTTCTTATTCATTACCCACCTAATCATCCCAAATCTTATTTATTTCTGGGACACATTCAGTTAGGACAACAATATACTCTTATCAGTTCCAGTTTCAAATTGTTCGGCACTCATGATCATTATTTGGGACGAATTGATAGAACTATCCCGAGTTTAGGACGAATTCCCCAAAACATCAACTTACCAATCATCGATGAAGTAAAGATCCAACATCTTCCATCTATGGTTCAGAACGATCTAGATTCTACAATAGATGTTCTGGCTTTTGAGTCCACGGGGAAAATGAAACACGAAATGTTCCCAAGTGCACTTTCGTGTAATAATCACATCATCAGGGGAGACACAATAGAGAAATATAACAGTCAGTTCATATACATCTAAGAGACGAAGCTTGGACGCCATTAGGTTGCATCTATAAAGTGCCATGTGGAGACTGTGATAAATTTTGTGATGGTCAGACTGGTAAGGATCTTTCTGTTAGACTTAAGCAACATAAATATATTATAAGAACGGGACAAGAATCAAATGCCTTGTTTAATCATGTTAAAAACTATGACCATTGTATTGACTGGAGTAACGCTATCTCAGTTATTAACTCTAACTCTATTACCAAGAAAAATATCATTGAATCTTTTATTATCAAATACACAAAGAATTATAATCTTAATATTAGTGATGGTCTATACAAATTAGATAAGTTTATTGTTGATAAGTTTTGTAAAATGATAAGTTTATGAACGCTCGTTGTATGTTTTGGACAATCACATGTTTACCAAATGGCGTCCTAGCTTCGTCTCTTCGATGTATATCAACTGACTGTTATATTTCTCTATTGTGTCTCGCCTGATGATGTGATTATTACACGAAAGTGCACTTGGGAACTTTTCATGTTTCATTTTCCCCGTGGACTCATAGGAATATATATATATATATATATATATATATATATATATATATATATATATATATATATATATATATATATATATATATATATATATATATATATATATATATATATATATATTATCCCTGGGGATAGGGGAGAAAGAATACTTCCCACGTATTCCCTGCGTGTCGTAGAAGGCGACTAAAAGGTAGGGAGCGGGGGCTGGAAATCCTCCCCTTTTTTTTTTTTTTTTTAATTTTCCAAAAGAAGGAACAGAGAAGGGGGCCAGGTGAGGATGTTCCCTCAGAGGCCCAGTCCTCTGTTCTTAACGCTACCTTGCTGATGCGGGAAATGGCGAATAGTTTGAAAAAAAAAAAAAAAAAATATATATATATATATATATATATATATATATATATATATATATATATATATATATATATATATATATATATATATATATATATATATATATATATATATATATTATCCCTGGGGATAGGGGATTAAGAATACTTCCCACGTATTCCCTGCGTGTCGTAGAAGGCGACTAAAAGGGGAGGGAGCGGGGGGCTGGAAATCCTCCCCTCTCATTTTTTTTTTTAATTTTCCAAAAGAAGGAACAGAGGGGGCCAGGTGAGGATATTCCAAAAAAGGCCCAGTCCTCTGTTCTTAACGCTACCTCGCTAACGGGGGAAATGGCGAATGATTTATAAGAATCAGAAAAAAAAAATATATATATATATATATATATATATATATATATATATATATATGTTTGTGTGTGTGTGTGTGTGTGTGTGTGTGTGTGTGCAGATATCAATAAAATGGCAGGAGTGGATTATACGTACAAAAAAGGTGCTTATTAAAGAAAGATAAAATACTGAATAGTGGTGAAAACCTTTGTATTTATTACATTGAGAAAGTAGTAAATCAAATTACATCTAGAGGGCAATAAGTTTTCAAGTAATAATGAAATTTGTTCTTCATCAAAATCAAACAGAAAATAAAAAAAAAAATCATAAAAGCCTAATACGTTTGTGTTGCTTATCCAGGCCCATTTTTACTAAGTAATGTTGGGACGGCTCCACCCACTTTAATCACTTGAGTACATAGAATATATTATCGTCGACGTTAAAGAGTTTTCCCTTTTGATGTTATCCTTAAAATGAAGGTTAAGGAAAGTGAGATAGAGCTTAACGTTAAAGTTAGGATAGCTAAAGCATCCTTGATCATATAATCAGTAGTCAGGTGTTAATATAGGTTAGGTTAGGTTCAGTATCCTTCATCAGGTCACCATTACCAAGGTTGTTATGTTGGGTCAGGCAACTTTAAACCAACTTCCAGTAATATTTACTCATAAAGCTCTAAGTTCTAATAACCCAAAATTTTAGAGTAGATAGGGTAGAAACTGATGGAAGCCATTTCTAACATTCTTGCATAACCTGACCTCTCGCCTTCCCAAAACATAGTCATCCCAGCTTGGATATTGTACTGCTTTGGTCGTCAACTAATTTGAATAGGAAGACATTGAATGGAGAAATTACTCAGGTAATCTCCAAAGATGATTACTGGTCTGAGACACAAATTGAGAGAGCAGATTAAATGACTTAAATCCATTCAGCTTTAGGGAAAAGAAGTTTAAGAGATCCTATACAGGTATATAAAGTTATTGTAATGGCATCCCTTTAAGTTTGATATTTTTACTTCCTGTAACTAGTTCCAACAATTAAAATGATATTCAACATTGTGATTTAAGTGATTGACTTTAGGATGCATTTGGATCTGTCAAAAACTGTATTTAGCAAATACTTCAACTTTCAACTGACCCATTCTATATTTTTATTCATTTCATCTCAAATTTATCACCTTTCTGTTACTGTTTAATATCAACAGTAGCCCGTCTGCGTAGTTGGGGCTCTGAAGCAAAGGAAACTTTTTCTAGCCTAGGTTAGGGTAACATCTAAACCAAACCTAAATGACCTTACCTTAGAAATATGTTCAGACAGTACCTTCTGAAAATATTTCTTAAGGTAAGGTCGTGGGGATTAGTTTAGGTGCTAACTAAACCTTGGCTAGAAAAAGTTTGCTTTAAAGCCACAACTACTTGAAAGGCCTACTTTAAGTGGCGATATTGAAATCCATTTGCTCCAGTGTGCCCCTCCGTCCGTTTGTTTTATGTCCATCTAAAGATACATACAATCAAATTTTGATGTAGATTGATTTCCTATCTTAGTTTCGTCTACGGAATTCTACATCTTCAGTTCAGCACAACATTGTGGTAATGAAGGGAAAGTCACCACATTCATAAGCCGAGTGCACGTAGCTTATCCCACCTCGTTAGAGAGAAAACTTACCTGTATTTGAATTAATGAACGGGAACAGAGAAGACAAAATTTTAATACACATTTATTATACAACTATATAATTTATAATATATAAGATAGTCTTTGACCAAGATAAACGTCATCGATGATGAAAACAAGATGACTGTGAAGATGTGAAAATAACCTTAAACCACCATATATATATATATATATATATATATATATATATATATATATATATATATATATATATATATATATATAATCCCTAGGGATAGGGGAGAAAGAATACTTCCCAAGTATTCCCTGCGTATTGTAGAAGGCGACTAAAAGGAAGGGAGTGGGGGGGCTGGAAATCCTTCCCTCTCGTTTTTTCTTTTCTTTTTTTTAATTTTCCAAGAGAAGGAACAGAGAGGATATTCCCGCAAAGGCTTAGTCCTCTGTTCTTAACGCTACCTCACTAACGCGGGAAATGGGGAATAGTATGAAAGAAAAGAAAGATATATATAAAGTATGAATAAAGTGTGCGGGGTGGCGACGAGAATGAATAAAGGCAGTAAGTATGAAGTATGTACATGTGTATATATGTATATGTATGTGTATGTATATGTATAGGTTGAAATGCATAGGTATGTATATGGGCGTTTCTGCACGTGTATGTGTATACATGTGTATGTGGGAGGGTTGGCCCATTCTTTCGTGTGATTCCTTTCGCTGCCTCGCTAACGCGGGATACAGCGAGAAATTATAAGTAAATAAAGTATACAAGTAATGGGAGTGTGTGTTTGTGGTAGTAGTGCGTGGGTGTGTTAAGCGTGGAAAGGAAGGCCCGTTAAAGTCCTTTTTTGTAGATGGGAGGTTTGAATAAGGGTATAATGGGCCTATGTATAGTGAAATACGTGCTTGCCATTGGTTGACAATGATCTACCAATGAGAGGGCTGCATTTGATAGAGTTTGATAAGTTGTAAGGGTGAAATTCCTATGTATTGTTTAGGTTAAGCATCAGTAATTTGGTAATGTCGTCTTCGGTGGCGAGAGCGCGTTTTATGCACTAGCAGACACAAACTCCCTCCCTATTGGCTGAAGGAAAGCCATAAGCTCCGCCCACCCTGCCTCGCTTGATCCGGGTGAAGGTTGAAAGGCAATTTTATACAATTATCTCTATGTACATATGGAAAAAAGTAAAATATAATGGTGTCATAAGATAGAGCTTGCTGTGTTGTCTATGTTCCATAAGATACATACAAAGAAAAATGCACATTTCACAAAAGCACACGATGATAGGCACAGAAGGTACAACTGCTACTTTTACGTCCATCTGACCCGGTATATATAAGAATGTTCCTACGTATACATCATCTTTTCTAGCCATTCGAGAAGGTTCTTGCTGCTCCTGTCTCGACCACGTGTTAACCACGTGGTTGATGGAGGATTAACTGCCAGATCCCGCGAAGAGAGAAGAAAGAAGAGAGAAGACAGAAGAAAGTAGACAGAAGACGGAAGACCGAAGAAAGAAGTGGATTGTAACGTTGCCTCCCGCGTTGGTCCTTCCCGCGGGAGACCGTTACGGTGACGACGCCGGCAGGCTGTTCCCTCACCACCCTCGCTGCTCCCCACACCCACGCGTTGCCTCCAGTCCATCTTCACATCCCTTTTATATTTTCTATTTTTTATCATCCATCATCCATCTCTCGACCGTTTGGCTTGAGCAATCTCTACCCCAGCTTCCCCACCCCATTCTGGAAAACTCATTTTCCTGAGGAGTGGAGGCTGGAGTGGACCTGTTCTCACCTGACGGGGTGGAGACCCTCACACTATCTCTTACCTCTCCCCTACCTTGGACCGTCGAGCCTCCCTCACTCACGTTTTCTCGCACTAGGACACTGATGCCACCAACATGCCGCCCGACATACGTCTCAAATCCCTCAAAACTGATTGTCTCCCTCCTTCCACGTTCGATCTCCTGTCCATCGTCTTTAAGACCACTGAGATCCGTCCTACTAGCGTCATTCAATTCCCCTTGAACAAATACCAGTTTAAGATCTGCTTGGGCAAAGATAGTGATTTACATAGAATCCTATCTAAGCCTCTCCTTGATGAACTAGCTAAAAAAAAACTACCAAATCGTTCAGGACCGCTGCCCCCTTCAAGCTAGATGTACTATTATTGCCTACAATGTTGATGAATCTATCTTGTCCCTCAGCCCTTCGGAGATTGTTGAAGCCATCAATGGCGAAAACAATGACGTTAATGTCATCAACGTCTATAAACCGAATAACTCCAGATCAATAAAGATACAATGTTCAAACCCGACCGAGGCCGATCGTCTGCTCTCCCGGGGAGTCCTGTTCCCCATGATCTCTGTGCCTGCAAAATCCCTGAAGAAAGATGAATATCTCGACGTACAACAATGTTTCAAATGTCTGAAATACGGACATGAGACTAAGAACTGTAAAGAACCCCACCAAACGTGTAGTCAATGAGCGGAAACTGGTCATGGTTTTCGTGAGTGCAAGGTTCAGGCAGCGAAGTGTGTCAACTCTATAGGTGAACACGTCGCTGTATCTGGGCTGTGCCCACGTAAGAAGGAGCAACTCTGCGCAGTGCGTCAGGCACAAAAATCCACCTCATCTCCTTCCACAAACCCTCACCTCTACGCAACAGTTGCTGCTGCTGCTCCTCCCCCTGCCACCCAAGCTTCTCCTATCCCAACTACTAATTCTTCAGACCTCCTCACCCTACAAGGTAGGATGCATGCGTGCTACCTAAAAGCGTTGTTCCTGAGCAGGGAAGATAAGTCGGAATCCATCAGAATTTTCGATTTGCTGCTTGCTCATAACAACCTACCCAATGTACGAACTCCACCTGAACTCCTCAGCTCCCCCGCCACCAACCATCCCTCACCGACCCCTGTCTCGTCCGCCACCCTGTCCCCTAACGAAAACGTATCCCAGGAGACCCCCAGTAACACTTCCAACTCTCCCCCAACTACTCAACCTGTCACCCTCCCAACTTCCAATACTCCCTCCGCACCCCCTAACACAACTCCATCCACAACCCCCCCAACCCAACACCAACAATCCTACTGTCTCTCCAAATACCGATTCCTCTCCCACCCCCACCGTCCCAACGTCCACCACCACGACAGTTCCACCTGAACCTCCAATCACCAATCCCCCTCCCCCATCCCCCTCCCTCCGTCCCACGCCTAACCCTCCCAGAGGAGCCCCATCACCTGACCTGCCGACACACCAGCCAACTCACCAACGGTCAACCTGGACCTTCAAATTGTTGACAATGACCCTCTCCCCTCCCCTCTTCCCTCTCCTGACCCCTCACCAGATATATCCCGACCCAAGACTAGAAACATGATACACGTGAAACACTCAAACGGTGCGTCAACGGCCTTCATCGACAACAGACACAGGAGGCCAATAAACTTCCATAAGTCGTTAAATGCTAAAAATCTTACAGTTTAACGTGCGCAGCTATCACAATGGCCGTCATCTGATTGCCACTCTCCTCGAAGAGAAAAACCCCGATGTTGTGACACTTAACATCACATGTATAACCAACGGATACAAAATTAGACATTACGGGTATACATCACGACAGTCTCCAGACAGTAGACACGAGGGAGTCGCCATTCTCATACGCAACACCATCGAACACGAATACCTCGCCACCTCATGGCAATACGAACACTTTATGGCTGTTAAGATAAATACAATATATGGCTTCATTATCTTTTGCACTACATGCTCTCGACCCAACACTACCATTCCACTCCATGATCTCTACACAGTATTCAATTACACACATATCCCAGTCTACCTTCTAGCTGACCTCAACGCCCAACACAGAACCTTCCACCACAACAGAAACAATTCTCGCGGTAATGACTTCTTCGCTTTATACTCTTACAAGCGTCTTAACCTCCTAGGACCTTACTTCCACACTGTCTTCACTGGCCAAGGAGGAAAAGGCAGACCTGACCTTGTCTTCTCCAACAGAGCCAGTAATTATCTTCAGAATTTGCCATCTCCAGGACCACTGTGTGGTTCCGACCACATCCCTATCTTTCTTCATCTCTCGTCTAACCCTATCCTCGTCCCATCACCCTCACACTACCACTACAAAAGAGCAGACTGGGAGAGCTTCAAAGACACTCTCTCCAACTGCACTTACACCACAAACTACGAAAATCACCCAATAACACTAATAGACACAGAAATAGAACATATACACGAAACAATCATACAGGCAACTGACATTTCTATCCCCAGATCTTCATTTACTTCAAGATACTCCTTTTTCCCTTCTTCCAAAACAACAAGACTCATCTCGTGCTACCGTCGACGCTTTGAGCAAAACAGACATCGGTTGGGCCTAGTACAGTGGGACCTCACCTCCCTACGAAACCACACACTCAACAGCCTTCTAGAAGACCACAATAGACACTGAAAATCTCTTATCACCACAACAGAACAACACCGAATCAAATCTCAAGAGTTTTGGAACAGAATCCGAAAGCTACAAAGAATACCGAAATAGACTTTAATAGGCTAAATGACGACAACACTCTACACCATAACCCACAAGACATTGCCAACATTTGTCAAAAACACTGGGAAGGTGTCTTTCACCCTCACCCCCCTCACCCTCTGGCGTACGAAAACACTCAAATTGTCACACAACACATACAAAACAGACCCAGTCACTTCTACCCAGAACAGATCATGCACCTCCAATCGCTTTGACACGACCACCCTCTCACAACTCCCATAAGATCGAGCGAGGTCAAATTCCTCCTCCTCAAATCGCCAAAGTAGCACCAGGTAACTCAGGCATTGGTTACCAGCTACTTACACATCTCCCTAACAACACTATTAGAGCCATCACCTTCCTCTTCAACGCGGCACTAGCCTCTGGCTATCTTACCGCGGCCTTCAAAACAACAACAACCACAATGATACCTAAATCAACAAATCCAACAGAGACTCAATGAACTACAGACCCATCAGCCTACCTGAGTCCTTTGGGAAGACATTTGAAAGAATCTTAAACAACAGACTTAGACAACACCTTACAAACAACCTACTCTCACACAAACTGTTTGGCTTTCATCAACATCGCTCCACACAAGATGAACTCAACATCATTACGAACTACATAAGAAACAACACGCGGACACACAAAATGACCGCACTCATCACATAAGATGTTGACAAAGCCTTTGACACCGTGTGGCACACTGGATTGAGGTATAAACTAAGCATCCTATTCCAACTCCCACGACCCACCATTAAGCTTCTCTCTAACTATCTTCGTAACAGAAAAACCCAAGTCAAATACAGAAACACTTATTGAAACTACTTCTTCCTTAATGCCGGTGTACCTCAAGGCTTCGTGCTGGCCCCCACTCTCTACAGACTGTACTCAAATGATCTTCCCAATCCTATACACCTGGACTCCACCACTCTCCAATATGCATATGATGTCACACAGCTAATCAGAGCCAGAACCCTCACACACTTAATCAATAGAACCCAACAGGAAATTGACCACGTTTCGCTCTGGGAGTTAAAATGGAGGATTAAAACAAATCCTGCAAAATCCAACATATCTTACTTTAATGTACGTCAGAGATACAACATAACTAATGTCTACCTACACTCCCGTATACACCGACATTTACCCATTCCCATCTCAAACACCAACACTGTCCTGGGCCTAGATTATGATGTATACCTGAGAATGAACCGACATATACAATCTAGAGCGGCTATTGCGAGAGCGGAGCTGGCAAAATTGTATAGATTCAGCGAGGCGCAATTCAAAACCAAATTGCACCTCTACAAAGCTTTAATACGACCTCTTATCACATACGCCCCTTCATCTCTCGAACTCGGAGCCAAATCCAACATCCGTGCACTCCAAATCATTCAGAACAAAGCTCTACGTTGGGTTTTTAACATCAAATGGCACGAGTTCATCAGGAACACAGAACTTCACGAGAGAGCACGAATCCTTCCTCTAAACATCTATTGGAGTAAATTGTTTGAAAGACAAGTAGAGCGATTTCAAATACATCATACTCACTGGATTGATTACTTCAACAATCTCCTGGGAATAGATCACCCAGGTAACATGTTTAATATACAACCTGGACAACATCCAGTGCCAATATATTAAAAACTAAAAACCACTATAGATCTTGCTGCTAAGTCCGTGCGGGGAACGCCTTGGCAAAGTCAGTGTCCATCGGCCAGAGATACGATCCATCTCCTCCTATATCCCTTAAAAAAATAAAAATAAGAAATAAAAACGAAAATAGATAAAAGATATACAAAAAATAAAGTAAAATAAATTGATAAAGAAATGAATATTAAAAAAGATAACTAAAATAAAACCTTGCCCTCCACTCATCATCTCCGCCCTGCTTATCCTATTTTTCCTATGCAAGCTGGGTTAAGCCCTGGCTCTTTTCCTCCCTCTAAAGCTCACTTCCTCTAACAATTCTTGCTCTTTCCCCCCTTTCCCCCCCTCTCTTCTCCCGCCCTTCCTTGGAAGGGACTTTTCATCATCATCATCATCAGATGGGAGGCAGGTTTGGGACGAGACTCAGGCCGAAGAGGAGAGAAAAGCTTGGGACAAGAGTCAAGCAGGAGAGGAGAGAAAGAGGCTTGGGACGAGAGTCAGGCAGGACAAGAGAGAGAGGCTTGGGACGAGAGTCAGGCAAGACAAGAGAGAGAGGCTTGGGACGAGAGTCAGGCAGGACAGGAGAGAGAGGCTTGGGACGAGAGTCAGGCAGGACAGGAGAGAGAGGCTTGGGACGAGAGTCAGGCAGGACAGGAGAGAGAGGCTTGGGACGAGAGTCAGGAAGGACAGGAGAGAGAGGCTTGGGACGAGAGTCAGGAAGGACAGGAGAGAGAAGCTTGGGACGAGAGTCAGGCAGGACAGGAGAGAGAGGCTTGGGACGAGAGTCAGGCAGGACAGGAGAGAGAGGCTTGGGACGAGAGTCAGGCAGGAGAGGAGAGGTACCACGTCAGTCTCTCGTTCCCTTACACAAGTCACCAAGTCCAGTCTCTCCTTTGCCACTCCAAACCTCCAGCCTGACCCAGCAACACTGTGGTCTGCATGATGGGAGCACACATGAAATATTCACAAGAATTTCCTTCTCTACACTTGCCTCCAGAACTTTTATGCTGGTAGGTCCAAATGTTTACGCCAGGCCTTAGCACAGACACCATTGAGATCACCAGCTGGTCAAATGTATACTGCAAACACATAATGACAAAGGAAAACATACTTACGGTTACTTACATACATGCACGTATAACCTTAATGGTCAGGTCAAAGGTCACGCCATCATAATACCTGAAGGTCGCGCCGTCGTGTTCAGCCACACAGATCTTTCAGAGCTTCATGCCTGAGTACGATACCACATTACCAGCTTCCAATATTATACTACCTTTCCCGCCACACCACACAACAGCCTCACCTTAATGTCATGCAACATCAACATTTATATTTGGTCTCTGACGACAACCCCGCCACCACCAGCAGACCCATGCAGGCCCCCATGTCACTTACGTCACTACAGTTTCCAGGCACCATTTTAGTGGCTGTTAATTACCACTCCTCTGACTCAGGCAGCTTTCTTACCTTCCTGTCTCACCCAGACGTTGTCTGCTGGCTCTCACTCCACAAACATACAACCTCTCCTTCCCGGACATAACACATCACAACACCTTACTCCCACCACTTTGATCATTTTCTTCGTGACAATATATCTTTCTGCGGAGAGCGTTACGCGCTTGCCGTGCCTTTGGCAAAATCTCGTTAGATGAACTCTTAAGCCAGAACTCCTCTCTCTCTCTCTCTCTCTCTCTCTCTCTCTCTCTCTCTCTCTCTCTCTCTCTCTCTCTCTCTCTCTCTCTCTCTCTCCCCAGCTAGCCACTATGAATGTAGATTGCGTGACTGAGTGAGAGCGATGAAGTTCTTGCCATATGACGGCGAGCCACTCTGCACCCCACCCCCACCCCCACCCAGCACATATCAACTTGCCTGTCGGGTGAGAGAGAGAGAGAGAGAGAGAGAGAGAGAGAGAGAGAGAGAGAGAGAGAGAGAGAGAGAGAGAGAGAGAGAGAGAGAGAGAGAACCCTCCTATGAGTATTTACGATCACAAAAAAATGATAACAAAGGCCCCGCTGGGAATCGAGCCCTGACCAACTGTTTACGAGACAGATGTGCTAACCACGTCCCTTATCTTTCATCATTTCTTATGTTTACTATCAAGAATGTCTTTTACTAACATAAATGATATGTATAGGTATTTGATTAATGTTTTCCAACGACCCGTTGTATAACTCTTCGTTAGTGAAGTTCATTTCGTGTAATGGATCATGCATTACAAAATGTGTCTATCCACACAAGTGTTACACGTCCCAGGTAAAGATATATTCTAGAGATAGCGTATATCTAACATATATATGTGTTTTATAAATATTTATAAAAAGTTTTCCTGAGGGACAATACCTAAGACTTTCGTATTAAAGTTGATCAGTTGTAAGTGATCAAGCATTACAAAGGTGTGTCCATTGCCACAGGTGCTACTGATCCCGGGTCAAGGTATTTCACCATCTTTGTATCTTTAACCTTTCTAGTTATACATGTTTCATCCCTGATTCCATTCTCACAATCGATGACCAATCAACTACCGCGGAGGCGTAGCACAGAAATCATTGGGCCGCAGAGGACCAATCATAAATCGCAAGCAGCAGCGGTCCACCAATAGGGAGTCGACACACAGTATCGCTGGCCAAGTGGCTACCGGGGACACAATATGGAGGAGTGGCCACGCCCGGACACTGGCTCATCTGGGTCTATTCCTTGCTCTTTATAATCCTAAACACAATATCTTTTCATCGTAGGGAATTTATTACCTCATTAACGGAGTTACGATCTGCCTTTATTTCCGATCGTTTGAAGATAGTAAGAAGGTCGAGAGTGTGATGAGTAGGGACACAAAAATAGTCCTTCTCAGGAGGAGGGTAACAGGTCCTGAGTCTCAGCCCAGGTGATGGTGTGAACAGTATTATTATTATTACCACACATCACCAGCACACCTTTGATGGCGCTCCTACACCTTCGTATTATTATTACCACACATCACCAGCACACCTTTGATGACACTCCTACACCTTCGTATTATTATTACCACACATCACCAGCACACCTTTGATGGCGCTCCTACACCTTCGTATTATTATTACCACACATCACCAGCACACCTTTGATGGCGCTCCTACACCTTCGTATTATTATTACCACACATCACCAGCACACCTTTGATGGCGCTCCTACACCTTCGTATTATTATTACCACACATCACCAGCACACCTTTGATGGCGCTCCTACACCTTGGTGGCTGCTGCACTCCACACAGGAGCAGGGGATGATGGCACATATCTATGAAGCAAAAAGGTTTTCGATGAGATTGTGCTATTTCTTCCCTTCCCTGGTCGATGATACAGCCTTTCCCCAAGGTTACTTGTCATTCCTGGTGTAACGACGTACGGGTTGAGCCCGGTAACACCTTCTGAATAATAGTATGTGACAGAGTGGAGTGACCAGGAAGAAAAGCTTGTTCTGCACCTCAACTGACTGATTATATGATAAGAATAAAGAGAATTACACATATAAATGTCACTTGCAAGGATCAAGCCAGAGATGAAGCATAGATAACTAGAAGGGTTAAGGAAACAAAAATTGTAAAATACCTTTACCCGGGATCAGTAGCACCTGTGGCAATGGACACACCTTTGTAATGTTTGATCACTTACAACTGATCAACTTTAATACGAAAGTCTTAGATATTGTCCCTCAGGAAAACTTTTTATAAATATCTATAAAACACATATATATGTTAGATATACACTATCTCTAGAATATATCTTTACCTGGGACGTGTAACACGTGTGTGGATAGACACAGCTTTGTAATGCATGATCCATTACACTAAATCATATCATCACTATACCCTCTTCTTCACTACACTGTTACTTCTACCATACCATCATCATTGTACTCTCTGATGTTCACTAAAAATAATTTTTATCTTCACTACATAATCATTTCATATAAACTTTACTCTTTTATAACCCTTATCTCTACTACATTCGTATCTTCACTACATTCTTTTCCTCACTACAAGCTATCTTGACAATATCCTTATCATCACTATACTCTTCTTCACTACACTCTCATCTTAACATCATCTTTCTGTTTACCGAACTTAGTTCAAAGTCTGACTTGAACGTAGCTTTGGAAAGTTTGTGTTCCTCATTGTGTTACCTCCTTATTATCATTGGAAAGGCAAAGGTCACGTCTCCCTAACTAAACCCTCATCTTCACTACAGTCTCATCATTATCATTACTTCTTGATGTTCAATACAAAATTTTAACATATACATTTATCTTCACTACAGAATAATTTTCATTGTACCTTAATCTTCATTACTCCTTGTTTCAGCTACATCCGTATCTTCCATTCATTCTTATATCTTATGTTAGTTACATCTTTACAATATCTTTATATCTTCTCTGTTCTGTCTTTTGGAAAATTGAAAATGAGAGTAAAGGATTTCCGGCCTTCTGCTCCCTACCCTTTTAGTCGCCTTGTACGACACGCAGGGAATACGTTGCAAGTATACTTTCTTCCCTATCCCCAGGGATAACAGCATCTGGTGTTCCCAGACGGTCACCCATCCAAGTACTGACCAGACCCAACGTTGCTTAACTTCCCTGATCGGATGATATATATATATATATATATATATATATATATATATATATATATATATATATATATATATATATATATATATAACACTGAAAACAATGAATTTCCCAAATAACAAAAATGGAAGCGCCGGGGTTTGAACCCGGGTCCTCTCGCATGCCAAGCGAGTGCTCTACCACTGAGCTACGCCCCCAAGAACATATTTTGTGACATAGTATTATATGAAGTACTGAGATTACCACGGCAAAATAGTTTTTGACCGACCGTTGCCGACTAGCCGGCAAAATAACCACAGGGTAAATCTCCATGTTGCTGTCGTGTTTTCCTCTCAATTTTCCACAGAAATGAGTTTTACTTTTTTATTGTCGTTGCAATAGACTGGAACTAAGCAATAGACTGGAACTAAGCTGACCTGGTATGAGGTTAGAGCCCTCATTATCATCCCTGCTAACTACCGGAAGCAGATTAAGTCGTTCCACAACCGATGTCCGGCCCATGTTAACTCTGATGTGCCCAGCAGTTGGAGGAGGATCGCCAGAAGCTTCTGGAAGATTTCAAGGACGTCTTGGTGGACCTGACCCTTTCAGATAAGGTCGAAAACCCCAATTCACTGAGAAGATCTTCACTATAACGTTGGACGAACATACTGAATGTTGCACACATGTGATGCGGACAAAATGAGAAAAGATAGACAAAAAATATATCTGGTGTGGGTCTCGAACCCACGACCTTGAGTGTGAGACTCACGCTCTACCACTGAGCTAACCAGACAATAGAAAACTACGTCTGTTTCTTCAATTTGAATTAATGAAAATCTTTGCGAGGCAGCGTGTAGAAAAGAGAGATGTCTTTGACGAAATTTACTTGCTTGGCTCATTCTTCTGTTCCTCAATTTCGAAAGTAAAAATAATGAAGGATATATATATATATATATATATATATATATATATATATATATATATATATATATATATATATATATATATATATATATATATATATATATAAATATATATATATATATATATATATATATATATATATATATATATATATATATATATATATATATATATATATATATATATATATATATATATTTTTTTTTTTTTTTTTCTTTCTTTTAAACTATTCGCCATTTCCCGCGTTAGCGAGGTAGCATTAAGAACAGAGGACTGGGCCTTTGAGGGAATACCCTCACCTGGCCCAATTCTCTGTTCCTTCTTTTGGAAAATTAAAAAAAAACGAGAGGGGAGGATTTCCAGCCCCCCGCTCCCTCCCCTTTTAGTCGCCTTCTACGACACGCAGGGAATACGTGGGAAGTATTCTTAATCCCCTATCCCCAGGGATATATATATATATATATATATATATATATATATATATATATATATATATATATATATATATATATATATATATATATATATATATATATTTTTTTTTTTTTTTTTTTTTGCTTTGTCGCTGTCTCCCGTGTTTGCGACATAGCGCAAGGAAACAGACGAAAGAAATGGCCCAACACACCCCCATACACATGTATATACATACGTCCACACACGCAAATATACATACCTACACAGCTTTCCATGGTTTACCCCAGACGCTTCACGTGCCCTGATTCAATCCACTGACAGCACGTCAACCCCGGTATACCACATCGATCCAATTCACTCTATTCCTTGCCCTCCTTTCACCCTCCTGCATGTTCAGGCCCCGATCACACAAAATCTTTTTCACTCCATCTTTCCACCTCCAATTTGGTCTCCCACTTCTCCTCGTTCCCTCCACCTCCGACACATATATCCTCTTGGTCAATCTTTCCTCACTCATTCTCTCCATGTGCCCAAACCATTTCAAAACACCCTCTTCTACTCTCTCAACCACGCTCTTTTTATTTCCTCACATCTCTCTTACCCTTACGTTACTTACTCGATCAAACCACCTCACACCACACATTGTCCTCAAACATCTCATTTCCAGCACATCCATCCTCCTGCGCAAAACTCTATCCATAGCCCACGCCTCGCAACCATACAACATTGTTGGAACCACTATTCCTTCAAACATACCCATTTTTGCTTTCCGAGATAATGTTCTCGACTTCCAAACATTCTTCAAGGCTCCCAGAATTTTCGCCCCCTCCCCCACCCTATGATCCACTTCCGCTTTCATGGTTCCATCCGCTGCCAGATCCACTCCCAGGTATCTAAAACACTTTACTTCCTCCAGTTTTTCTCCATTCAAACTTACCTCCCAATTGACTTGACCTTCAACCCTACTGTACCTAATAACCTTGCTCTTATTCACATTTACTCTTAACTTTCTTCTTTCACACACTTTACCAAACTCAGTCACCAGCTTCTGCAGTTTCTCACATGAATCAGCCACCAGCGCTGTATCATCAGCGAACAACAAGTGACTCACTTCCCAAGCTCTCTCATCCCCAACAGACTTCATACTTGCCCCTCTTTCCAAAACTCTTGCATTCACCTCCCTAACAACCCCATCCATAAAGAAATTAAACAACCATGGAGATATCACACACCCCTGCCGCAAACCTACATTCACTGAGAACCAATCACTTTCCTCTCTTCCTACACGTACACATGCTTTACATCCTCGATAAAAACTTTTCACTGCTTCTAACAACTTGCCTCCCACACCATATATTCTTAATACCTTCCACAGAGCATCTCTATCAACTCTATCATATATATATATATATATATATATATATATATATATATATATATATATATATATATATATATATATATATATATATATATATATATATATATATATATATATATATATATATATATATATATATGTATATATATATATATATATATATATATATATATATATATATATATATATATATATATATATATATATATATATATATATATATATATATATATATACATATATATATATATATACATATATATATATATATATATATATATATATATATATATATATATATATATATATATATATATATATATATATATATATATATATATATATATAGTGCGAAGTATGGTCTAGAGAAGAGATGAAATTTCCTTGCTATCCACCTTTTTTATTCTTCCTTGTTTGGAAAGTAAAATTACCAAAGAGGATATCTATATATGTATTTAACATCTATATTTCTAAGTACTTATCTATATCTATCTATCCGTTTATCTATATTATTCATTGTTATTTTTGCATGGTGCTGCAGTGGAATTTATTCAAGAAGTGGGTGACTTTGTTGTTGACTGGTTAGTAAGGATATTCAATGTATGTATGACTCATGGTGAGGTGTCTGAGGATTGGCGGAATGCGTGCATAGTGCCATTGTATAAAGGCACAAGGGATAATGGTGAGTGTTCAAATTAGAGAGATATAAGTTTGTTGAGTATTCCTGGGAAATAATATGGGAGGGTATTGACTGATCAGTGTGGTTTCAGAAGTGATAGAGGATGTGTAGATCAGGTGTTTGCTTTGAAGAATGTATGTGAGAAATACTTAGAAAAGCAAATGGATATGTATGTAGCATTTATGGATCTGGAGAAGGCATATGATAAAGTTGATAGAGATGCATTGTTGAAGGCTTGAAGCGTTTATATGGTGTGGGTGTTAAGTTGCTAGAAGCAGTGAAAAGCTTTGACCAAGGATGTAAGGCATATGTACGAGTAGGAAGTAAGGAAAGTGATTGGCTTGCAGTGTTCTGGTTCGAGCACCAGGATCTATTGACCTCCGACATAATATATTTTCTCTGATCCTTCATCATCACCACCACACTCCCGGCACCCATCAATAAACCCTTCCCAAATTCCTCACTTCCTTATAAACTCGTCCCTGTAGTCAACAATTAAGAAACCTAAACCTGTAAGACTCACGCATTCGCTTTATGTCCTGGTTGGCCACACCGGAAGCACGTCACCTTATGTGAGTGCTTGTCATCACTGCATCGCTTTAAGTGGCCGTGAGAGGAATGATTGTGTTGATCACTAGAATGTTTCCTCATACATTGGGAAGCCGACACCCTCCCTAGTGCCTTGGTGTTGTGATATCCACCTTTCTTTTTAGTGTAACTCAATACTTTCGTTACTGACCATGATGGGTCGATGTCTTCATCAAGTAACCGCCGAGCTACGTCTGGAGGTCAGGTCCTTGAGAATGAAGAGTGTGTGTAATAAACGCACGAGTGTTTGCACATGAGTTTCAGGCTTTATCATGGCCGACATCCAGGGTGAGGATTCGTAAGCCTGCCTAAATAAACTCATTCTTCCATGTAAGGTACTCCAGTGATCAGGGATTGACGTATCATCCGTGTATGTAGTGTTAAGAGCACGTAAAAGGACGGTTAGTAGATTATCTGAGAATGATTCCTCACAACCGAATTTAAACAACGTTTTAAATTCCTCCCAAGATGTACAGTTTTGAACATCCTGATTAACAGTAGCCCGTGGGAACAGTGAGCCCGTGGCAACATGCATCTAACTCTATGTAACTCACAGTAAAATGATAATAACAAATACCTAATGAAAAATTAATGGAGGTTTGCGTGAGTCTTACATTTTGCTCGGCCACAACCTGGCTCAAGCTCCTGCGAGCCATGAAAAGTTATGGTTATTTATGAAATAATACTGAGTACAGAAATAAGCAAATTATAGTTATTAACAAGAATTACTCCTATATCAACTAGTATTCTTGATAAGGTAGATAAAACACTCTACAATTGTTAGAGGATTAAAAAGATATATATATATATATATATATATATATATATATATATATATATATATATATATATATATATATATATATATATATATATATATATATATATATATATATATATATATATATATATATATATATATATATATATATATATCATAAACAAAATCAGTATGCAAAAAAAAATTCAAGCAACTAAATTAATACATATTTTTCTGGAGTTAGATTCCTCCTCAAATAAGAAAGTGCTGCTGCGACTACCTTCTGAACATCCAATGTGGCTGTAGGGAATTCTATATTAGACACCCTATGTCGTAGACGACAATATAAGATGAATACTATGAATAATAATATGAGTGCAATAGACAACGAAATCATTGAAAATCCAGAAACATGAGACGTGTACTTAAAAGGTACAAAAGCCAAAACATCTATTGCAGAAGCTAAATCTTCTTGAACCATAGATGGAAGGTGTTGGATATTAACTTCATTAATGATGGATAAGTTGATGTTATGGGGGATTCGTTCTATACTTGGGATAGCTCTATCAATCTAGCCCAAAAAATGATCATGAGTTCCAAACAATTTGAAACTTGAACTGATAACAGTACATTGCTGTCCTAACTGAATGTGTCCCAGAAACAAATAAGATTTGGGATGAATAGGTGGGCAATGAATGAGAACATTTTGTGGTTCTGGAAAAAACAGTACGTGATATTTGTCCATACTTTCAATCCAAGGTTCAGTAGCAGTAATTTCCTTACAGGAACGGGAATGAAGAACATTTTGTTGATGCCCTAAAAGTAGTTGGTACTCACATGAGTTTGTTTGTAAATCATGAAAAACCAAGGTATTGGGGGGGGGCAAATCAAGTTGTCAAGCAATGGTTTATGGCACAATGCTAAATCATCCAAGGAGAGATGTGCAATCAACGAGGAATTAATATTATATAATAGAAAGTTCATGTTAACAGCAAGGATGATAGTCTTTTGCAACTCTTTTGTATAATTAAAAGGGAATGGTATTACGTTCACAAGGCTGTAAGTATTGGAGTCAGTGAATGGTATGTGGATAATGACCGCTTCGAGGATCACGTCAACCGTTAGTAAGGAGTAATAACTGGCCACGTGATGCAGAGGGAGAGCTGGGGTGTAACCGAATTTCGTCATCGCTTGTTTAATGATACGTGTGAGTTCCGAGAAGGGAAAAAATGATGGCGTGACAACTTGGTTTACCAGATTATTAACATCTTCCAATAAGCCAGTGAAATAATGTGCATAATAAGTGATTTGGGTATATAAACTATCAACATATGTGGCAATAGTCACTATAGCATATATGGGATTAAGAGACTTTGACAGTAGTGCTACATGTTGTGTCAAGTTATTAACAGTTAACATTATGTCATTCAGATATTTAGAATGTTGTTTTAAGATCTTAGCTTCAGCTTTGATAAACTTGTTGTTAAGAAGTCGTTGAAATTGGAAAGATGCAATCTGATTCCTAACTGAATTAAATTCTTCTGAGTAGCAATACCAAACAAATATGATTGGAGGGACCCTACAAAATTAAGCAGACCTCTTTTGCTTCTCCTCTACGTTTTCGTGTTCATCCTGGCATTAGTATTTACTGGAGATTCAATGTCTTGTATTATGTCATACAGAATCACACAGGTACTATTCAGTTTCCAGGTCCACTGGTTTAACAAAGTTGGAGGAGGAGCAACACTAGAGTTTCTGATGGACGCACTGGTGTAAAACTTGAGTAAGGTAGACCGTAAGCGAGGTACGGCCTCCATTAGTTTTACTAAATCATCGTAAGTGTAATGTAGACCCTCCAGGCCCAGCTTAACTGAGAGTGTGTCTCTCACGAGGCGGACCCAATGGGGAGTCGTGAAAAGGGCGCCTGGTACTGCCATGGTGTCATATACAGGAAGACACCATAAGAACATGAGAAGGAAGAACCTGTAATATGATAAACTTAGCAACTTCTTAAAGGTGAGGTCTTAATGAATACTGATGTGTCTGTGGTGGTGTTGTGAGGGTGGTCGGTTCTGGTGTGGGGACAGTCTGAACAGTGGTAGAAGTTGGTTGGGTGACAATGTTTGGGGTTTGAGGAGTGTTGTCTGTTGTGGTACCGGGATGATCATGTTCAGAATACTGTAAAACTTTCAAGTGGTCCTCATGTTCTTCACGAATGTCACCTGTATTTAGATGTCGAACCCTAAAGTTATGTCCCTTTAAATGAGCTAAGACTCTATAGGGACCAGAACATTTTGGGTCAAGATTAGGAACATCACTTCTAGTGTTAAATTCTTGCACCATTACCAATAGTCCGGGAGCCACCTTTGATGGTTTCGTGGATTTATCAGCCTGGTTCGTGAAGGTTGTAGTGGCTTCACCTAGATTTTCCTTGATCCTTTGATGAATCAATTGAGTCGTGCGATATTTTTCCGCTACAACTGATTTCTGGACCGCTGGACATGAAGGAGGGGACGCTATTATGTCATACGGCAACACTTTATCAAAACCGTGTAAGGCATGGAAGGATGTGTCTCCAATTGACTTATGATATGCTACATTTAATGAACATTGGACATCAGACAGGTATTCATCCCATTCATCATGATCAAAATTAATGTTGGTGGGAAGACACTGGAGGATCTTACGGTTCAACCTTTCTGCCAGGCCATTCGAGGCTGGGTGATGTGCCATTATATTACATTTACTTATGTTATACAATTTACAGAATTCTTCTAATAATGAGTTATTAAATTCCCCACCATTATCTGTAACTAAAATCTTCGGCGCATTATGTCTGTCTAACATATGTTTTTTGAACGCCTTAGCGACCGTGGCTGCGTCTTAATTTTGAACTGGGACAAATTCACAATATGTCGTGAAGGCATCAGTAATTACGTATGTGTAGCCTGCCATGGACCTAGGAAAACCTCCTAATATGTCCATATGAACCCTTTCCCATGGGTATGAAGGTAAAGGATATTTCAACACAGTTTGTGGGGTAGTGGGACTTCCCTTGTGTGTGTTACAGGTTTGGCACCTCAAAATATGATCTCTAAATTTTCTCTACATCTTGGCCTAAAATACCTCAAACGAGTCTGCTTATAACATGTATCTGCACCTATGAGGCCTGGGGTCGCCTGGGTGTGCAGCCTGTATGTGCGGCCTGGGGTCGCCTGGGTGTGCGGCCTGGGTGTGCGGCCTGGGTGTGCAGCCTGGGGTCACCTGGGTGTGCGGCCTGGGGTCGCCTGGGTGTGCAGCCTGGGTGTGCAGCCTGGGGTCGCCTGGGTGTGCAGCCTGGATGTGCGTCCTGGGTGTGCGGCCTGGGGTCGCCTGGGTGTGCGGCCTGGTGTCTCCTGGGTGTGCGGCCTGTGTGTGCGGCCTGGGGTCACCTTGGTGTGCAGCCTGGGTGTGCGGCCTGGGGTCGCCTGGGTGTGCGGCCTGTGTGTGCGGCCTGGGTGTGCGGCCTCTGTGTGCAGCCTGGGTGTAGAGCCTGGGTGTGCGGCCTGGGGTCGCATGGGTGTGCAGCCTGGGTGTAGAGCCTGTGTGTGCGGCCCGGGTGTGCGGCCTCGGTGTGCAGCCTGGGTGTAGAGCCTGGGTGTGCGGCCTGGGGTCGCATGGGTGTGCAGCCTGGGTGTAGAGCCTGGGTGTGCGGCCTGGGTTCGCCTAGGTGTGCGGCTTGGGGTCGCCTGGTTGTGCGGCCTGGGGTCGTTTGGGTGTGTGGCCTGGGATCGCCCGGGTGTGCAGGCTGGGTGTGCAGCCTGGGTGTGCGGCCTGGGGTCGCCTGGGTGTGCGGCTTGGGGTCGCCTGTGTGTGCGGCCTGGGTGTGCGGCCTGGGGTCGCCCGGGTTTGCAGCCTGGGTGTGCAACCTGGGTGTGCGGCCTGCGGTCGCCTGGGTGTGCGGTTTGAGTGTGCGGCCTGGGGTCGCCTGGGTGTGCAGCCTGGAGTCGCCTGTGTGTGCGGCCTGGGGTCGCCTGGGTGTGCGGCCTGGAGTCGCCTGTGTGTGCGGCCTGGGGTCGCCTGGGTGTGCGGCCTCTGGTCGCCTGTGTGTGCGTCCTGGGTGTGTGGCCTGGGGTCGCCTGGGTGTGTGGCCTGGGGCCGTCTGGGTTTGCGGCCTGGGTGTGCGGCCTCTGGTCGCCTGTGTGTGCTGTCTAGGTGTGCGGCTTGGGTGTGCGGCCTGGGGTCGCCTGTGTGTGCTGCCTGGGTGTGCGGCCTGGGTGTGCGGCCTGTGTGTGCGGCCTGGGTGTGCGGCCTGTGTGTCCGGCCTGGGGTCGTCTGGGTGTGCCGCCTGGGTGTGCGGTTTGGGTGTGCGGCCTGGGGTCGCCTGTGTGTGCTGCCTAGGTGTGCGGCCTGGGTGTGCGGCCTGTGTGTGCAGCCTGGGGTCGCCTGGGTGTGCGGCCTGGGGTCGCCTGGGTGTGCGGCCTGGGTGTGCGGTTTGGGTGTGCGGCCTGGGGTCGCCTGTGTGTGCTGCCTGGGTGTGCGGCCTGGGTGTGCGGCCTGTGTGTGCAGCCTGGGGTCGCCTGGGTGTGCGGCCTGGGTGTGCGGCCTGGGGTCGCCTGTGTGTGCTGCCTGGGTATGCGGCCTGGGTGTGCGGCCTGGGGTCGCCTGTGTGTGCTGCCTGGGTATGCGGCCTGGGTGTGCGGCCTGGGGTCGTCTGGGTGCGCGGCCTGGGTGTGCGACTTGGGTGTGTGGCCTGGGTGTGCGGCCTGGAGTCGCCTGTGTGTGCAGCCTGGGTGTGAGGCCTGGGTGTGCGGCCTGGGTGTACGGCGTAGGGCCGACTGGGTGTGCGGCCTGGGGTCGCCTGTGTGTGCGGCCTGGGTGTGCGGCCTCGGGTCGCCTGGGTGTGCGGCCTCTGGTCACCTGTGTGTGCGGCCTGAGTGTGCGGCCTGGGGTCGGCTGGGTGTGCGGCCTGGGTGTGCGGCCTGGGGTCGGCTGGGTGTGCGGCCTGAGTGTGCGGCCTGGGGTCGTCTGTGTGTGCTGCCTGGGTGTGCGACCTGGGAGTGCGGCCTGTGTGTGCGGCTTGGGGTCGTCTGGGTGTGCGGCCTGGGTGTGCGGTCTGGGTGTGCGGCCTAAGGTCGCCTGGGTGTGCGGCCTGGGTGTGTGGCCTGGGGTCGCCTGGGTGTGTGGCCTGGGGTTGGCTGGGTGTGCGGCCTGGATGTGCGGCCTGGGGTCGTCTGGGTGTGCGGCCTGGGTGTGCGGCCAGGGGTTGCCTGGGTGTGTGGCCTGGGGTTGGCTGGGTGTGCGGCCTGGATGTGCGGCCTGGGGTCGTCTGGGTGTGCGGCCTGGGTGTGCGGCCTAGGGTCGCCTGGGTGTGTGGCCTGGGGTCGGCTGGGTGTGCGGCCTGGGTGTGCGGCCTGGGGTCGTCTGGGTGTGCGGCCTGGGTGTGCGGCCTGTGTGTGAGGCCTGGGGTCGCCTGGGTGTGCTGCCTGGGTGTGCGGCCTGGGTGAGCTGCCTGGGTGTGCGGCCTGGGTGTGCTGCCTGGGTGTGCGGCCTGGGTGTGCGGCCTGTGTGTGAGGCCTGGGGTCGCCTGGGTGTGCTGCCTGGGTGTGCGGCCTGGGTGTGCTGCCTGGGTGTGAGGCCTGGGGTCGCCTGGGTGTGCTGCCTGGGTGTGCGGCCTGGGGTCGCCTGTGTGTGCTGCCTGGGTGTGCGGCCTGGGTGTGCGGCCTGTGTGTGAGGCCTGGGGTCGCCTGGGTGTGCTGCCTGGGTGTGCTGCCTGGGTGTGCGGCCTGGGTGTGCTGCCTGGGTGTGAGGCCTGGGGTCGCCTGGGTGTGCTGCCTGGGTGTGCGGCCTGGGGTCGCCTGGGTGTGCTGCCTGGGTGTGCGGCCTGGGTGTGCGGCCTGGGTGTGCGGCCTGTGTGTGAGGCCTGGGTGTGCTGCCTGGGTGTGCGGCCTGGGTGTGCGGCCTGTGTGTGAGGCCTGGGTGTGCTGCCTGGGTGTGCTGCCTGGGTGTGCGGCCTGGGGTCGCCTGTGTGTACGGTGCAGAAGATAATGAAGCCATGTATTGTGATTATCTTAACTGCTAGAAAGTGTTCGTATTGCCATGAGGTGGCGAGGTATTCGTGTTCGATGGTGTTGCGTATGAGAATGGCGACTCCCTCGTGTCTACTGTCTGGAGACTGTCGTGATGTATATCCGTAATGTCTAAATTTGTATCCGATGGTGATACATGTGATGTTAAGTATCACAACATCGGGTTTTTTCTCTTCGAGGAGAGTGGCAATCAGATGACGGCCATTGTGATAGCTGCGCACGTTAAATTGTAAGATTTTTAGCATTTTACGACTTATGGAAATTTATTGGCCTTCTGTGTCTGTTGTCGATGAAGGCCGTTGACGAACCGTTTGAGTGTTTCACTTGTATCATGTTTCTAGTCTTGGGTCGGGATATATCTGGTGAGGGGTCAGGAGAGGGGAGAGGGGAGGGGAGAGGGGAGGGGAGAGGGTCATTGTCGACAATTTGAAGGTCAAGGTTGACCGTTGATGGGTTGTCTGGTGTGTCGGCAGGTCAGGTGCTGGGGCTCCTCTGGGAGGGTTAGGCGCGGGACGGATGGAGGGGGAAGGGGGAGGGGGAGGGGGGGATTGGTGAGTGGAGGTTCAGGTGGAACTGTCGTGGTGGTGGAAGTTGGGACGGTGGGGGTGGGAGAGGAATCGGTGTTTGGAGAGACAGTAGGATTGTTGGTGTTGGGTTGGGGGGTTGTGGATGGAGTTGTGTTAGGGGGTGCGGAGGGCGTATTGGAAGTTGGGAGGGTGACAGGTTGAGTAGTTGGGGGAGAGTTGGAAGTGTTACTGGGGGTCTCCTGGGATACGTTTTCGTTAGGGGTCAGGGTGGCGGACGAGACAGGGGTCGGTGAGGGATGGTTGGTGGCGGGGGAGCTGAGGAGTTCAGGTGGAGTTCGTACATTGGGTAGGTTGTTATGAGCAAGCAGCAAATCGAAAATTCTGATGAATTCCGACTTATCTTCCCTGCTCAGGAACAACGCTTTTAGGTAGCACGCATGCATCCTACCTTGTAGGGTGAGGAGGTCTGAAGAATTAGTAGTTGGGATAGGAGAAGCTTGGGTGGCAGGGGGAGGAGCAGCAGCAGCAACTGTTGCGTAGAGGTGAGGGTTTGTGGAAGGAGGTGAGTTGGATTTTTGTGCCTGACGCACTGCGCGGAGTTGCTCCTTCTTACGTGGGCACAGCCCAGATACAGCAACGTGTTCACCTTTACAGTTGACACACTTCGCTGCCTGAACCTTGCACTCACGAAAACCATGACCAGTTTCCGCACATTGACTACAGGTTTGGTGGGGTTCTTTACAGTTCTTAGTCTCATGTCGGTATTTCAGACATTTGAAACATTGTTGTACGTCGAGATATTCATCTTTCTTCAGGGATTTTGCAGGCACAGAGATCATGGGGAACAGGACTCCCTGGGAGAGCAGGCGATCAGACTCGGTCGGGTTTGAACATTGTATCTTTATTGATCAGGAGTTATTCGGTTTATAGACGTTGATGACATTAACGTCATTGTTTTCGCCATTGATGGCTTCAACAATCTCCGAAGGGCTGAGGGACAAGATAGATTCATCAACATTGTAGGCAATAATAGTACATCTAGCTTGAAGGGGGCAGCGGTCCTGAACGATTTGGTAGTTTTTTTAGCTAGTTCATCAAGGAGAGGCTTAGATAGGATTCTATTTAAATCACTATCTTTGCCCAAGCAGATCTTAAACTGGTATTTGTTCAAGGGGAATTGAATGACCCTAGTAGGACGGATCTCAGTGGTCTTAAAGACGATGGACAGGAGTTCGAACGTGGAAGGAGGGGGACAATCAGTTTTGAGGGATTTTAGACGTATGTCGGGCGGCATGTTGGTGGCATCAGTGTCCTAGTGCGAGAAAACGTGAGTGAGGGAGGCTCGACGGTCCAAGGTAGGGGAGAGGTAAGAGATAGTGTGAGGGTCTCCACCCCGTCAGGTGAGAACAGGTCCACTCCAGCCTCCACTCCTCAGGAAAATGAGTTTTCCAGAATGGGGTGGGGAAGCTGGGGTAGAGATTGCTCAAGCCAAACGGTCGAGAGATGGATGATGGATGATAGAAAAATAGAAAATAAAAAAGGGATGTGAAGATGGACTGGAGGCAACGCGTGGGTGTGGGGAGCAGCGAGGGTGGTGAGGGAACAGCCTGCCGGCGTCGTCACCGTAACGGTCTCCCGCGGGAAGGACCAACGCGGGAAGCAACGTTACAGTCCACTTCTTTCTTCGGTCTTCTCTCTTCTGTCTTCTTTCTTCTTTCTTCTCTCTTCTTTCTTCTGTCTTCGTGGGATCTGGCAGTTAATCCTCCATCAACCACGTGGTTAACACGTGGCCGAGACAGGAGCAGCAAGAACCTTCTCGAATGGCTAGAAAAGATGATGTATACGTAGGAACATTCTTATATATACCGGGTCAGATGGACGTAAAAGTAGCAGTTGTACCTTCTGTGCCTATCATCGTGTGCTTTTGTGAAATGTGCATTTTTCTTTGTATGTATCTTATGGAACATACACAACACAGCAAGCTCTATCTTATGACACCATTATATTTTACTTTTTTCCCTATATACATAGAGATAATTGTGAAAAATTGCCTTTCAACCTTCATCCGGATCAATGAGGCAGGGTAGGAGGAGCTGATGGCTTTTCTTCAGCCAATAGGGAGGGAGTTTGTGTCTGCTAGTGCATAAAACGCGCTCGCGCCACCGAAGACGACATTACCAAATTACTGATACTTAACCCAAACAATACATGGGAATTTCACCCTTACAACTTATCAAACTCTATCAAATGCAGCTCTCTCATTGGTAGATCATTGCCAACCAATGGCAAGCACGTATTCCACCATATATATATAGAGAGGCACCGAGGCCCGTTAAACCTCGTTTTCAAACCTCCAGTCTACATAAAAGGACTTTAACGGGCCATCCTTTCCACGCTTAACACACCCACGCACTACTACCACAAACACACACTCCCATTACTTGTATACTTTATTTACTTATAATTTCTCGCTGTATCCCGCGTTAGCGAGGCAGCGAAAGGAATCACACGAAAGAATGGGCCAACCCTCCCACATACACATGTATACACATACACGTGCAGAAACGCCCATATATATACCTATGCATTTCAACCTATACATATTCATACACATACATATACATATATACACATGTACATACTTCATACTTACTGCTTTTATTCATTCTCGTCGCCACCCCGCCACATTTATTCATACTTTATATATTTTTTTTTTCTTTCATACTATTCGCCATTTCCCGCGTTAGCAAGGTAGCCTTAAGAGCAGAGGACTAAGCCTTTGCGGGAATATCCTCACCTGGCCCCCTTTTCTGTTCCTTCTCTTGGAAAAGAAAAAATAAAAGAAAAAACGAGAGGGGAGGATTTCCAGCCCCCCCCCCCACTCCCTTCCCTTTTAGTCGCCTTCTACAACACGCAGGGAAGTATTCTTTCTCCCCTATCTTTCTCCCCTATAAGATATATATATATATACACACACACACATATATATATATATATATGTATATATATATATATATATATATATATATATATATATATATATATATATATATATATATATATATATATATATATATATATATATATATATATATATATATATATCTTATATTTATATATAAACACAATAATGGACATACATAAAAATTATTCCATCTAATTTTTTTTGTTGTTTAATTCTTTTCGTTCAGGTGTTATTTGGTGGACTTTCTAGGTCCTTTTATTTCTGGTTCCTTATCGTAGCTTTCGAATTAATTATTTGATTTGATTGTTAGTTGTTTATTTGGGCTTATTATGATGCTATTTTCAACATCACTGGCGTTTATCATGGTCAAACGCCATCTTCACTACATCATCACAATCATTTTGAATATCAATGGCTTTTCTGTGGTTTAAGGTTATTTTCACAACATCTTCATAGTCATCTTGTTTTCATCATCAATGACGTTTATCTTAGTCAAGGACTATCTTCACTACAATGACTATATATATATATATATATATATATATATATATATATATATATATATATATATATATATATATATATATATATATATATATATAGTCACTTCACTACAATGACTATATATATATATATAATATATATATATATACATATATATATATATATATATATATATATATATATATATATATATATATATATATATATATATATATATATATATATATATATATATATATATATATATATATATATATATATATATATATATATATGAAAGTAAGTTGGTATGTCAGGAACCCATTTGAAAGGTGAACCTTATATAAACTACATGCACCTTACATATAAATAGAATCATCAAGCTTCACTATATAAACTTTACTATATTTAAATATAAACAAGGTCTAACCGAGGTTACTTGGTTGAGCAAGACGTGAGAATATCATCAAATGGGCCTCCAGCCCTGGGTTGAAATTGTCGTTCTGACGTATTTCGAGTTCAGTGCTGATACCGGACCATTGATTAGAGGACTACCTTGTTAGTCTGTGTAACTTCGCCTGACCCAATCCACGTCTTCAATGGCTTTCTGTTACTACAAACGGGATTACAAAGGAAAGGCTTCCTTTGTTAGTTTCATGAATACCTTCGTTCAAATGAAGGGAAAGACTATTACTATGAAGCGGTACCTTATCAGCAGGAAAGAGCTGCAGCAACGGTATGAAAGTTACTGCAAGATACATAACGAGCCCGTGGCTTCCAACGTAAACATCGGCCGCCATTTGGGTTCCCTCGGCATCATGTGTGACACCAAGATTGGACCCGTTGGGAAACAGGAACGATACTATTCTGGTATCATGTGGCTCGATGGCGCAGGATCACCAACTGAAATGCAAAGAAAATGGAGAAAGCCGCCCAAACGTATCATGAAGGCCGTGCAAGAGAAGATCGAGAGGGATCGGTTGAGAGACGATATCGCTCACAGTATATTGAAATTTATACCCAAGACTTCCCCTGATCTCCAGAGACAGCCAGTCACAGAGACCACCAGACCCGCTTCCCAGACACAGCTGGTCACAGAGACCACCAGACCCGCTTCCCAGACACAGCAAGTCACAGAGACCACCAGCCCCGCTTCCCAGGCACAGCAAGTCACAGAGACCACCAGCCCCGCTTCCCAGACACAGCCAGTAACAGAGACCACCAGCCCCGCTCCCCAGACACAGCCAGTCACAGAGACCACCAGCCCCGCTCCCCAGACACAACCAGACACACAGCCCACCAGCCCCGTCCCCCACACAGAGCCACAAGATCCTGATATTGAGGAAGCAAATGAATTTCTCGATGATTTTTTGCTTTCACTGGAGAAGAACTGATGAGTTCCTTATAGACAAGACAAAATGTTAAAAAAAGAATCTATATAAGTTCACTTATGGAGTGAGATCTTTGACGGAGCTGTGCTGCCTATAGCACAGCCTACCAAATGGTGATCTTTGCTGTCGTGCAGTAACCTCATGAGGGCGGAGTCCGGCTACACTTTCTTTACCGAGGAAAAGATCTCTGCACTAATATTGAGTTTCTCCGTTGGCGTCAGGGTAAACACCCATCCCCCCCGAAGCTTGGTTACCTTTCCGTGGTGGGGGGGACTTCATGGATTGGGCAGTAGCAACCATCGTTGGTTGCTTCTGTTCAATCCATGAACGAAAAACCAAGCATCTTGAACGTAATTGTCGTAGAAATTCACTTGGTGTCAAAACTGACGCGAAAGCGGTTGTCTCAATTTTGTCAGAAATGTTTGTGTGTTTCGGCCTGATGGCGGGAGTCGGTTTGGCGCTGTGGTCATGAGGGAATACAAGGAAGATTGGCAACCGTCCCAGAAGTAGCTACAGTGAGGCCCAACAGCTGTCCCTAATACTGTGGAAGGCACTCATGTAAGGTGTGCAGTGAGGCGCAGCAGTAACAAGGGAAACGGACAACCAAAACAGCAATCTTGATCATCAGGAGGCTATCCAATGCTCAGAGTAGATAAGGATGATTATTGTATGGCTTCGCTCAGAGGATGAAAATCTTAGCCGTGAAAATCAACAAGTAAAATAACTAGTAGTTAGTGGTAGTGAAGTGGAATTACCGTATTTCTGTGGTCTTAATAGTAAAACTAAACTTTTCGTTTTCTCCATCAATCTAGAGGTGTTGTAGACCTTAAGGTTGTAAGGTAATGGTAAGTACAAGGTTATGACCTCAGCAAATTTGTGATGGAAAGTGCAGGAAATGTGGTAATGTATATAATATGAATTATATAGTTGTATAATTAATGTGTAATAAAATTTTGTCTTCTCTGTGCCCGTTCCTTAATTCAAATACAGGTAAGTTTTCTCTTTAACGAGGTGGGATAAGCTACGTGCACTCGGCTTGTAAATGTGGTGACTTTCCCTTCATTACCACAATGTTGTGCTGAACTGAAGATGTAGAATTCCGTAGACGAAACTAAGATAGGAAATCAATCTACATCAAAAATTGAAAGCGCCGCTCTGTGTGTGTGTGTGTGTGTGTGTGTGTGTTTGTGCGTGTGTGTGTGTGTGTGTGTGTGTGTGTGTGTGTGTGTGTGTGTGTGTGTGTGTGTGTACTACTTTAATCATTATCACGTGAGAGTTTTGAGGAAGGATTTGTACACTCGTGTTGCCCCGTCTCTTAACCTTGTAAGTGTAAAATATGTTTTCACTCCTATGTGCGCTCACACACACACACACACACACACACACACACACACACACACACACACACACACACACACGCACATAACCTATAATATTATCTAGTATTCTCTTCAGAAGGATATCTTACACCTTAATTATAAAAGCCAAAGAAAAATTTATAAAAACATATACATATATTTACACACGTGTAGATATATGTTATGTATTGAAATGTGGCGGTAAAATTCCTTATATATTAACAAACGTGATTGAGGACTTAAAGAATCTGGTCCAAACATAATGGTTATTGTGATAAATGATTTATTTATGGTAAATATGTATTGTGTTGCATTATAATGGTTGTTCAGAACCAAGGTTCTTAAACCTGAATCAGTGAAATACTATAAGAAATAAAAGATCTGTTAAACATAAACATTTATAGTGATTAATCACACAATATATCTTACTGTGGGTATCTAAAACAAAATCCATTGCAAGGAGCTGGTTTAAGGCAGGAGCAATTCATTTTTTAACAAAATATTTACCTCTACATCCCTTTTCTTTCGTCACCATTTCTTGTGTTTACTACTATCAAGAAATATCTTTTACGTAACATAAAAATTTTGTATAGGTATTTGATTAATGTTCTTCAACGACGCGTTGTATAACTCTTCGTTAGTGAAGTTCATTTCGTGTAATGGATCATGCATTACAAAGCTGTGTCTATCCACACAAGTGTTACACGTCTCGGATAAAGATATATCTAACATATATATGTCTTTTATGAATATTTGTAAATTGTTCTCCTGACGAACAGTACCTAAGGTTTACGTATCATAGTTTGTCGCTTGTAAGTGATCAAGCATTACGAAGGTGTGTCCATTGCCACAGGTGCTACTGATCCCGGGTAAAGGTATTTTACAATTTTTGTTTCCTTAACCCTTCTAGTTATCTATGCTTCATCTCTGGCTTGATCATTGCAAGTGACATTTATGGTGTGTAATTCTCTTAATTCTTATCATATAATTAATCAGTTGAGGTGCAGAACACGCTGTTCATCTTGGTCACTCCACTCCGTTCCATACTATTATTCAAAAGGTGTTACCGGACTCAACCCATAAGTCGTTGCACCAGGAATGACAAGTAACCTTGGGGAAAGGCTGTATCATCGACCAGGGAAGAGAAGAAATAGCACAGTCTCATGGAAAACCTTTTTGCTTCATAGATATGTGCCATCATCCCCTGCTCCTGTGTGGAGTGCAGCAGTCACCAAGGTGTAGGAGCGCCATCAAAGGTGTGCTGGTGATGTGTGTACTGCTCACACCATCACCTGGGCTGAGCCTCAGGACCTGTTACCCTCCTCCTGAGAAGGACTATTTTTGTGTCCCTACTCATCACACTCCCGAGAACCCCTCAAAATACTCCTCCCGAATTCCTTTCCTACCCAAACCCTTCCCTCTACTTAGTCAGTAATCAAGACAGACATTCATAGCTTCATATGCAGCTACCTGCTGGACCTGGACGATCATTTTATGTTGAACTTATGGTTCACATTCTGGCTTCATGACCACAAGCTGATAGCCCTTAAATCCAACAACATATATACATCCTGTTATACAACTGATGTTACTGTCTGACGTATGTATGGTGCGGCTTGATGACCTTACCTGCTGATGGCTAATATCGACTGTTATCATGTTGCAAATTTTGTTATTTGTTTGCTTTTCCGTACGGTACACATTCTGGTTAACGAACTTTACTTGTTGATAGCTGTAAATTCAGAGATAATAAAACATACGTGTTACAGAGCCCGTATGATAAGGGCCCGAGCCAGGCAAGGACCTGACGAATCTGTAAACAAGAAATGACCTGTTAAACTAGATCAGAGAACGGGCCGTCCACACTCTAGATGTAGGACGTAAACCTAGAAAATCTAACAACGACAACAAACAACATGTAGGTGAAGACCTCACTAGTGTGACAACGACAGTAGATAACTGCTACGAGGAGACCTGCTGGTGACTCTAACAATAACATAACTGTACAGCAAACAGACTTTCTGAGAACGAGCTGTCGTAAGACAAGGGCCCATGTCAGGCGGACACCTGCCCAATCTAACAACATCAATCTATTTAACTATTTGTTGTCATATATGAATCTGACTCCATAACTGTTGATTAGTAAATTGCTTCACGTGGCAAAGATGATCCAGTCATTACACACGACAAAGGTACACTACTGAGCTCCGCCTCGTTCAACTCTGGGCTAACTAGCGAGCTACAAGGAACAGCCCTCCTGACCACCATTGCCTCACCTTGCAACTGCTCACTTGAAACGCTTCTGACAATCAACTGCAACTGTTGATTGTTTACTGAGCAGTGTTGACGACCCACTCCCACACCTCTTGTATACGTAAGGCTGGTGAACAGTATATGGTCTCCTCCCAACACCGGTCACGAACATTCTTCTATATCTCTTATTTTGTTTATTATAGAAGGAATACATATAGTAACGGAAGCCTAGCTATCATCATTACGCCTAAGTCCAGCACCATTAAGACTGTCTTTATAGATATACAAATACCAGCAGAAGACATGCAGAAGGATTGGCCATGTTGTGTGTGCAGCAGCCAGACACGTGAAGCCACACATCACACCACCGTCCGTGTATGACTGCTGGAGAACATAACCCCAGGTTGTATATACTGGACGAAATGATTGCACATCAAATTGAAAATGACAATAATACACTTATCCAAAAATATAAAGTGTATGTTAGTTCTGTATGTTAAGTAAGTACCTTATATTAATATTATGTCAAAAACAGTTGTCATTTAATTGTATAATTAATAAGTCACCTATTACGTAGCACTTA
>NC_092281.1:35976517-35986596 GCF_036320965.1 Panulirus ornatus
ATCTGCATTTGGTTGAATACCGTTTTCATCAACGGTGTGACCTAAGTAATTAATTCTTGTTTGTAGAAAGGAACATTTGGATAACTTGACTTTTAGGTTTGCATCCTTAAGTCGTAGAAATACCCTCTCAAGACTTTTGACATGAGAAGCAATATCTGGAGACATGACAATTACATCATCAAGATAAACCAATACTTCTTTGCCCAACATGTGACGACAAATGTTAGTCATTAACCTTGAGAAGGTGATCACCGGTGAGGAATGAAGACCGAAGTGCATGATGCATATGAACTGCCAATGACCATCTGGCGTACTGAACACAGTCAGGGGACGGCTTTCCTCTGACAAGGAAATCTGCCAAAATCCGCTCAATAAATCCAAAGTTGAAAATACCTTATTGTTACCGAGGCTATGAAGAAGCTCTGATACCACTGGTAATGGGAAACCATCTTTCAAAGTGACCTTATTGTTGAGTTTTCTAAAATCTATGACTGGTCTAAAAGTTCCGTCCTTTTTCGCAACGATCAGATGTGGTGAATTCCATGGTGATCGTGATTCCTCTATAACATTATCTTTCAACATGTCCTGAACAAGTTTGTTTGCTATGTCTCTGTGTGCGTGGGTGTGGCAACCGATAGGCTGGGACGTCAATGGGACTTGTGTGTTTTTCTCTAAGTTAATAGTGTGAACATCCAAATGAGTTCTACCGAGTGGTTCTCCTGATAAGGCAATAGTAGACCTATACTGGTTAAGTAAGTCTGTTAACTGGTCAACATGTTTGGTTAATCCTACCTTGGATATCATGTCAGGGGTGATGGTGGGGAGCTGACTCAAGCCGTGCACTGCTGAGTCAGGGGTAGGAGGAGTAGGTGGTGGTGGGTTAATGGAATGTGAGACTAGACAGATGTTAAACTCATGCAACTCCTCGTCTTGAATTCCGGACTTCAAAACGGAGAATTCCACAAGCTTGGCCCCTCTACGGAGACGGACAGGAGTGGGTCCCGTATTGGCAATGTATATGGTGACCTCTCCATCTCCGGTCTCATGAATAGAGGCGTCCATCATGGATAGTCGTGTGACAGTTAGTGAGGAAGGTTCAGCAACTACTCTTAGTGCGAAATCACCCTGACTATGTCTAAGTCCATGATCAGTCATCCATGTTCGAGAAAGTGAGAGAGGAACCTTCGTTAATGTGTCACTATGCAGAGTCATGTTGGTTCTCAGTTTACCAGGGCAATGATCATGTGGACAAGTAGAAAGGATGCGTATTGTCTACCGTGAAGCAGGACGTGGGAGCAGATGTATTAATGACTCTGACTGAGTGAGAACTCTTCTCTGACAATGGCAGGAACGTATTATCAACACAAACCACATGATAAATAGGACAGATCTTATGTTGTGCCACACATAGAGTGGCGTCCTAGTAACAAGTTAGCAGGAAACGTTACACCACGAACAATGTAAGGGGTTACGGTAATGACTGAGTCGCCTATGCGAATGTTCATTTTAATAGTGCCCCTTACATCGAGATTTTCATTTGAGATACTTTGAAGGGATGGGTAAAAGTCCGAGCATTGAACAAGTTGAGTGCGCTCCATTAATGGTTGAATAAAATCACAATGAATGACATCTGCTTCCGCGCCGCTGTCTAGAAAGATTGTGATTGGCTTATCCTGGAAAGAACCCACTAAATCGAAACTTGTAATGTGAGAAAATGGCGAAGAATGAAAATGTCTTGAGAGTTCCTTATGTGATGGAGTCTTGTCATGAGAGAGAGATTGTCATTGTTGATAATGACATGATGAACCTGTGTTAGGTGACGTCTGTCTAGCTAATGCTCGGCATTCCGCTGAAGTGTGTCTAGCGTTCCTATGATATGAACACCTGTCTGGTGGTGTTGGGCGCGAGCGGGTGAAGGTCTGACTGGAGGAAATCATGACTAGGTCGGCAGAATTGTGACGACCGAGACTGTGATGACATGGGTTGTTGACTGCGTTTTTTCTGGTCGAGGCTCACGTGAGAATGAGTCCCATGTGTAAGGACACACATTCGCTTTATGTCCTGGTTGGCCACACCGGAAGCACGTCACTTTATGTGAGTGTTTGTCATCACTGAATCGCTTTATTTGACCGTGAGAAGAATGATTGTGTTGACCACTAGAATGTTTCCTCACACTTTGGGAAGCCGACACCCTCCCCAGTGTCTTGGTGTTGGAATATCCACCTTTCTTTTGAGTGTAATATAACACTTTTGTTACTGACCCACAATGATGGGTCGATGTTCTCATTAAGTAACCGTCGTCTTACGTCTGGAGGTCAGGTCCTTGAGAATGAAGGTTATGTGTAATAAACGCATGAATGTTTGCACATGAGTTTCAGGATTCATCATGGCCGATATGCATGATGAGGATTCATAATCCTGCCTAACTAATCTCATTCTTCCATGTAAGGTACTCCAGTGATCAGGGACTGACGTATCATCCAAGTATGTTGTGTTGAGAGCACGTTAAAGAATGTGTAGTCAACTATCTGAGAATGATTCCTCACAACCTAATTTAAAGAACGTTTTAAATTCCTCCCAAGATGTACAGTTTCCAATGTCATCTGAGTCATAGACAACCCTAGCTTAATTGTTAGGCTGGTTGAAATCAATGAGATTTTTAGCAGCCGATATAAGCGCTCTGTCTCCTGAATCACCATTATCTTCAACAATGTCCTCTGCATTTCTAATCCACCGATCAGAATTTGACAGTTTACCATCAAATAACTCGTGTGGTTCCCTAGCTTGTTTTAGTCTGAAAACAGTTTTTGTGAAGGAATTGATTGTCCTGAGTTTTTGTGATGTGGAGGGGCAGGTGGGTGTGGGTGTGGTAGGGTATGGGAAGGTTTCTGTGGGTCATCTGTGTCACCAGAATCTGTCAAAACAACTTTGTGTGACGTCACCATTTTAGAAGGCTGGTTCCGTTTATAATAAGAGATTCTAGGTAATTTCCTAAGTACATATGAACCTTTACGATTACCGCATGGAATATCTTCGGACATGTAATACAATCTTACTTAAAGTGTGTAAGTAATAACTCACAAAAATTTGAAATATAGTTAACGCTATTGACATAATCCAAAATACATAACATGAATATCATTTGGAAATATTGTAATGATATAAAGGCAATAAAAGGCTGGCATATCAGTATAACATATGGATACAAGATTCTGTATGTGAGAGGTGCACATAATAGTATAACATATCAATAATGGACTCTATATATGAAAGTAATCATCACTAAAAACAATAGTACCAATGTATGAAAACATAAGAAAGAATATATGCAAGAATAACTGAAAACTTAGATTAATTTGCTAAACTACAAAGATGAATAATCATATTACCCAAAATGTATAGATATCAGTAATGGACATATCAGTAATGGACTCTATATATGAAAGTAATCATCACTAAAAACAATATTACCAAATATGAAAACATAAGAAAGAATACATGCAAGAATAACTGAAAACTTAGATTAATTTGCTAAACTACAAAGATGAATAATCATATCACCCAAAAGTATATATATATGTCTATATTTATAGACTAGGAACTAGTAACACACAAAAGAAGCATACCTCACAGAGTGAACCATTTTGACACTGTTCTTATCTGAATGGGAGATTCGCTCACGAAGACGTCTTGGGTCTAGCGAGGTGAAGATGTGTGCAGAGTAGCGGCTCGCTGGGTGTAGCGAGGTGAAGATGTGTGCAGAGTAGCGACTCGCTGGGTGTTGCGAGGTGAAGACGTGTGCAGAGTAGCGACTCGCTGGGTGTAGCGAGGTGAAGATGTGTGCAGAGTAGCGACTCGCTGGGTGTTGCGAGGTGAAGACGTGTGCAGAGTAGCTGCTCACTGGGTGTAGCGAGGTGAAGATGTGTGCAGAGTAGCGACTCGCTGGGTGTAGCGAGGTGAAGATGTGTGCAGAGTAGCGACTCGCTGGGTGTAGCGAGGTGAAGATGTGTGCAGAGTAGCGACTCGCTGGGTGTAGCGAGGTGAAGATATGTGCAGAGCAGCGACTCGCTGGGTGTAGCGAGGTGAAGATGTGTGCAGAGTAGCGACTCGCTAGCAGGAAAGTTGAGTGAGCGACAAGGGCTGGACCACGCGATGCTGACGTCTGGGATGTCGCCACGGCTGATGATGACGCGTCTCTGGAGCGGTTGACAAGATGACCTCCACGTTGGTGTTGGCAGGATGGCTGACCTTGCTTGACACGTCTGGATGTGATGACAACACTGCACGGCGGTGGCGCTGTCTTGATGCCCTTGCAAGCGGCACAGTGTCAGCAATGCAATAAAAGCGTATCTTCAATGCATTGAGGTACGGGTGATGGAGAACGTAGCTGGCCGTAGTTTCCGCCCTTAATGTCCAACGGAGCGAGCGTCAAGACTGTGTCAGGTAGGCTTGTATGACTGCTGGCAACACCAGACGTAGAAATATGAAGTAGATGTGACGGTCGTTTGTCCGTCAACACCAATTCAACAACGTGTTCAAATAACAGATCAGGTCTTACGTGTTCAAACATCCTGATTAACAGTAGCCCGTGGGAACAGTGAGCCCGTGGCAACATGCATCTAACTCTATGTAACTCACAGTATAATAAACTGGAGGAAGTAAAGTGTTTTAGATATTTGGGAGTGGATCTGGCAGCGGATGGAACCATGGAAGCGGAAGTGAATCATAGGGTGGGGGAGGGGGCGAAAATTCTGGGAGCCTTAAAGAATGTTTGGAAGTCGAGAACATTATCTCGGAAAGCAAAAATGGGTATGTTTGAAAGAGTAGTGGTTCCAACAATGTTGTATGGTTGCGAGGCGTGGGCTATGGATAGAGTTGTGCGCAGGAGGGTGGATGTGCTGGAAATGAGATGTTTGAGGACAAATGTGGTGCGAGGTGGTTTGATCGAGTAAGTAATGTAAGGGTAAGAGAAATGTGTGGAAATAAAAAGAGTGTGGTTGAGAGAGCAGAAGAGGGTGTTTTGAAATGGTTTGGTCACATGGAGAGAATGAGTGAGGAAAGATTGACCAAGAGGATATATGTGTCAGAGGTGGAGGGAACGAGGAGAAGTGGGAGACCAAATTGGGGGTGGAGAGATGCAGTGAAAAAGATTTCCAGTGATCGGGGCCTGAACATGCAGGAGGGTGAAAGGCGTGCAAGGAATAGAGTGAATTGGAACGATGTGGTATACCGGGGTCGACGTGTTGTCAATGGATTGAACCAGGGTATGTGAAGCGTCTGGGGTAAACCATGGAAAGTTGTGTGGGGCCTGGATGTGGAAAGGGAGCTGTGGTTTCGGTGCATTATTACATGACAGCTAGAGACTGAGTGTGAACGAATGGGGCTTTTGGTGTCCTTTCCTAGCGCTACCTCGCACACATGAAGGGGGAGGGGGATGTTATTCCATGTGTGGCGAGGTGGCGATGGGAACAAATAAAGGCAGACAGTATGAATTATGTACATGAGTATATATGTATATGTCTGTGTGTATATTGAGATGTATAGGTATGTATATTTGCGTGTGTGGACGTGTATGTATATACATGTGTATGTGGGCGGGTTGGGCCATTCTTTCGTCTGTTTCCTTGCGCTACCTCCCTAACGCTGGAGACAGCGACAAAGCAAAATAAATAAGAATATAAAAAATAAATGTTTTACATGTAGAAATCAGTAATATCTTCAACAACCTAAACATAATACCATCAAATTTTATATTACAATCTTTTTATCCGGGTTTTACGCATTAAAACGATATTGTTTACAGAAACGTAATGTAGTTATTATCAGCACAAGGTTTAGAAGGTCTTAAACAAGTTATGAGTTTATATTCTTCAAAATTTTAGGAATATTTATTAGATATACTTTGAAAAATAGACTTGTTTATTCTACTGTGATGAATACTAATGAAAAAATTATAGACTTTTCCTTAGAAATATTCAATATGAACTGATATAATTTCTTTTTAGAGGAAATGTATATGAATATCAAATAGACACAAACAATCAAGATTGACGAACTTGATCTAACTAAGTGACAAATAAAGAATATAATATGTGAATTTTAACATCCTTAATAATATCATAAAACCAAATCTGTTACCCAAATTTTTCAAAACATCAAAAGTAATAAAAGATGATGACGTCCGGAGGTAACTTGTTACTTCTGGCGTAAACACATAGGCGGAATCCGGTAACCCCTCTTGAATAGCATGTGGAAGACAGATTAGAGTGGCAAGGCTCAGAAGCATGTTCTCCATTTCAACTGACTAATGATATGTTAAGGATAAAGACAACACAAACCACATACATCGATTGTGAGGATGGAATCAGGGATGAAACATCTATAACTAGAAAGGTTAAAGATACAAAGATGGTGAAATACCTTGACCCGGGATCAGTAGGACCTGTGGCAATGGACACACCTTTGTAATGCTTGATCACTTACAACTGATCAACTTTAAAACGAAAGTCTTAGCTATTGTCCCTGAGGAATTTTTTTTTATAAATGTTTATAGAAAACTTACATATGTTATATGTACGTTATCTCTAGAATATATCTTTACCAGGGACGTGTAACAATTGTGTGGATAGACACAGCTTTGTAATGCATGATCCATTACACGAAATGAACTTCACTAACGAAGAGTTATACAACGCGTCGTTGGGAACATTAATCAAATACCTATACAGAATTTTTATGTTAGATAAAAGACATTCTTGATAGTAAGCATAAGAAATGATGATGAAAGATCAGGGACGTAGATGTAGATATTTTGTTCAAAGATAAAATACTCCTGCCATAAACTAACTCCTTGTATTTCATTTTCACTTAGATACCCACATGATAATACGTTCTGTTCTTTAAAATCAAATTCTTATGTATCTAACATGTTTTTATTATATCTTATATAATCTTAAGGATTCAGGCTTAAAGATCTTGGTTCTGAACAATCATTATAATGCAACACAATTTAGATTTATCATAAACAAATCATTTATCACAATAACCATAATGTTTGTACCAGATTCTTTAAGTCTCAGTCACGTTTGTTGATATATAAGAAATATTTCTGACACTGACAAGTGGCTCCGTGATGTAGTGGTTAGCACGTCTGCCTCATAAACAGTTGGCCCGGGTTCGATTCCCGGCGGGGCCTTTGTTTTCAGTATTTTTTTGTGATCGTAAATACTCGTAGGTAGGTTCTCTCTCTCTCTCTCTCTCTCTCTCTCTCTCTCTCTCTCTCTCTATCAGCCGACAGGCAAGTTGAAGAAATCTGGAATTCATCCTTTAGAAATATGGTATACGAAGAGAGGCTATAATGATTGGATCTCTTCTCCCTTAAGACACGTTGACTTCGCAGCGACTTAATCCAAGTGTTCAAAATTCTGAATAAGTTCAATAAAGTAAACCTCGAGCATCTTTTCGAAATACAAGAAAATGCGGTTACCAGGACAAATGGAATAAAACTCAAAGCTAAATGATGTAGTACGGACGTGGGATAAAGTTTCTTTTCCTATAGGTGTGGTTTAACACTGGAATAAGTTACCGTCAGACGTTGTGAATGCTAAAACCATAAATACTTTCAAAAGTCGTTTAGAAAAATATATTATAAAGTCAGGTATACTTTGAGGAAAATGCCAGAAATAAACGGATAAACGACAGCGATAACGGGGTTAATAGAAGGCTAATGTGCAGAATAAAGTTATCTAATTTGTATAGACCATCACTAATGATAGGATTATAATTCTTTGTGTATTTAATGACAGAAGATCCAATGATATTTCTAGTGGTAATAGAGCTGGAGTAATCTTCTGTTATTAAATACACAAAGAATTATAATCTCAATATCAGTGATGGTCTGTACAAATTAGATAACTTTAGTGTTGATAAAATTTGTAAAATGATAAGTTTATGATACGCTCCTCCTCTGTCTTGGTCAATCACATGTTTACCAAATGGCGTCCCAGCTACGTCTCTTCGTTGTATATCAACTAACTGTTATATTTCTCTCTTGTGTCTCCCCTGATGATGTGAGTTTTACACGAAAGTGAACTCGGGAACGTATCGTGTTTCATTTTCCCCGTGGGCTTATAGGAATATCTTGATCACGCTCAAAATTGTGATCCTTTCCAATATATATATATATATATATATATATATATATATATATATATATATATATATATATATATATATATATATATATATATATATATATAGTGGTTTTGATGCAAGAGACCGGGTTATAGTGATGGGTGATTTGAATGCAAAGGTGAGTAATGTGGCAGTTGAGGGAATAATTGGTATACATGGGGTGTTCAGTGTTGTAAATGGAAATGGTGAAGAGCTTGTAGATTTATGTGCTGAAAAAGGACTGATGATTGGGAATACCTGGTTCAAAAAGCGAGATATACATAAGTATACTTATGTAAGTAGGAGAGATGGCCAGAGAGCGTTATTGGATTACGTGTTAATTGATAGGCGTGCGAAAGGTGAGAGGTGCAACTGGAGGGATGTCTGATCATTATCTTGTGGAGGCTAAGGTGAAGATTTGTATGGGTTTTCAGAAAAGAAGAGTGAATGTTGGGGTGAAGAGGGTGGTGAGAGTAAGTGAGCTTGGGAAGGAGACCTGTGTGAGGAAGTACCAGGAGAGACTGAGTACAGAATGGAAAAAGGTGAGAACAATGGAAGTAAGGGGAGTGGGGGAGGAATGGGATGTATTTAGGGAATCAGTGATGGATTGCGCAAAAGATGCTTGTGGCATGAGAAGAGTGGGAGGTGGGTTGATTAGAAAGGGTAGTGAGTGGTGGGATGAAGAAGTAAGAGTATTAGTGAAAGAGAAGAGAGAGGTATTTGGACGATTTTTGCAGGGAAAAAATGCAATTGAGTGGGAGATGTATAAAAGAAAGAGACAGGAGGTCTAGAGAAAGGTGCAAGAGGTGAAAAAAAAGGGCAAATGAGAGTTGGGGTGAGAGAGTATCATTAAATTTTAGGGAGAATAAAAAGATGTTCTGGAAGGAGGTAAATAAAGTGCGTAAGACAAGGGAGCAATTGGGAACTTCAGTGAAGGGCGCAAATGGGGAGGTGATAACAAGTAGTGGTGATGTGAGAAGGAGATGTAGGGAGTATTTTGAAGGTTTGTTGAATGTGTTTGATGATAGAGTGGCAGATATAGGGTGTTTTGGTCGAGGTGGTGTGCAAAGTGAGAGGTTTAGGGAAAATGATTTGGTAAACAGAGAAGAGGTAGTAAAAGCTTTGCGGGAGATGAAAGCCGGCAAGGCAGCAGGTTTGGATGGTATTGCAGTGGAATTTATTAAAAAAGGGGGTGACTGCATTGTTGACTGGTTGGTAAGGTTATTTAACGTATGTATGACTCATGGTGAGGTGCTTGAGGATTGGCGGAATGCGTGCATAGTGCCATTGTACAAAGGCAAAGGGGATAAGAGTGAGTGCTCAAATTACAGAGGTATAAGTTTGTTGAGTATTCCTGGTAAATTATATGGGAGGGTATTGATTGAGAGGGTGAAGGCATGTACAGAGCATCAGATTGGGGAAGAGCAGTGTGGTTTCAGAAGTGGTAGAGGATGTGTGGATCAGGTGTTTGCTTTGAAGAATGTATGTGAGAAATACTTAGAAAAGCAAATGGATTTGTATGTAGCATTTATGGATCTGGAGAAGGCATATGATAGAGTTGATAGAGATGCTCTGTGGAAGGTATTAAGAATATATGGTGTGGGAGGCAAGTTGTTAGAAGCAGTGAAAAGTTTTTATCGAGGATGTAAGGCATGTGTACGTATAGGAAGAGAGGAAAGTGATTGGTTCTCAGTGAATGTAGGTTTGCGGCAGGGGTGTGTGATGTCTCCATGGTTGTTTAATTTGTTTATGGATGGGGTTGTTAGGGAGGTGAATGCAAGAGTTTTGGAAAGAGGGGCAAGTATGAAGTCTGTTGGGGATGAGAGAGCTCGGGAAGTGAGTCAGTTGTTGTTCGCTGATGATACTGCGCTGGTGGGTGATTCATGTAGAAACTGCAGAAGCTGGTG
>NC_092281.1:35986696-36006696 GCF_036320965.1 Panulirus ornatus
GTTGTAGTGAAGATAACTCTTGAAGTGACTCATAAGGTTGTTGTGAGTACAAGGATGCATCGTAAATGAGTACTTCCTACCTGAAAGTCAACAATTACAAAATTGATCAAGTATAACAACATCCTCGGACAACCAACTACAAACACCAACCATAGAGTGAACCTGACTGTCACCTAACGACGACCTCTCAAAGGTAATGATCTTACCAGAATCTTCGAGAACCTTCTAGAAAACCTTGAACCCTGCAGGCAGGGAGGGAGGGATGGCCCCTGGTTGATTATATGTAAAACATTTAGATGAAATCACATCTTTTCTTATCAGGTCCCATGGTGTAAGGGTAGCACTCTGGACTCTGGATCTAGCAATCCGAGTTCGAATCTCGGTGGGACCTCATCTTTTCAGTTTTCTTCGATACTGATGATGGCCACATTATTCTGTACGTTATATATACATTAATATATATACATAAATATGTATATATAAACAAATATATGGAATAATATGGTTTTATCAATAGCCAGAGACCATTCTTCCCTCCTTGCCTGCAGAGTTCATAGTTTTCTGGAAGGTTCTAGAAGATTCTGGTGAGATAATTGCCATTGAGATGACATTGTTATACTTCATATATCAATGATTTTATTATTGTTGACTTTCAGATAAAGATAGATAAACAGCTAGATAGATAGTAACATAGTTAGATTGCTAGATTGATAGAGCGATATTTAGATAGGTATATAGATAGATAAGTTTCATCAATACTGTATCTTACGCCATCTCCTGTTGCTGGACATATGTTCAACCAGCATTGGGAAAACCTCCAGTAGACCTTAATGTAAAGCAAGATAATAACAAAACCTGCAATAAAAGAATACGATCAACTCCCCAGTGCAGAAATATTGTGACCAGAAAGTCTGCTAGCAAGATGTCAGACGCTTCCACGGGAATCACAAACATAACATTAAATATCTGAAAGTCAACAATAACAAAACTAATGATGATAATGAAACTATAACAACAAAATTGATAAACTAATAGAAAATTGTGTTCTAGATCATGCCCCTAGAAAATAGAAACTTTAACGAGATTTATGAAAAGAAATACCCATCTGGCTGATACGACACAGTAAAAGAACCATGCCACAACAAACTCTAAACTGAACCTAACTGTCCTCTAACAACGTCCTCTCAATGGTATTTATCTTACCAGAATCTCGTAGAACTTTCCAGAAAATCAAGAACACTGCAGGCAATGAGGGAGGAATGGCCTCTGGCTGCTGATGATAACCACATTATTCTATATATATACTTTTACCTACAACCGAAGGTTGACCGGCCAGCCCAAGTGGCTACAGAGGTTGTATCCATGAAAGAAACGGACCCACCAGCAGACGAATTCGGTTGGCAGGTTGTATCGAAGAAGAGGAAAAAGAAGGTTGCCCAACCAGCCCAACCAGAAAGGTGTAGCAAAGAAACGAAAGAACGCTGCCCAACCAACCTGGGTGGTAGTAAGGATGGCTGCTCCACAACCCCAGGTCGTTAGGCAGACTGTAGCCATGGAAGAAAGGAAGGCTGCTCGTCCACCAGCCCAGGTACCGAGTGAGCGTGTAGCTATGCTGGCTGACCCACCAGCCCGGGTAGATAGCTACCCCCAGATGGCTATGTCGAGTGCAGCAAAGAAGCAAACCCCACAACTACTCCACGAGGTTTGCAAGCCTGCACCCAAAAAGATGAAGACGAAGGTTGCCACACTACTCAATGCACCACCACATGTCTAGAAAGGGAAAAGGTGGACAGAATGGCTGGAGGTCCCACTCCAACAACAAAATCACCTTAGGAGCCAAGTTCCATCCATTATCGAAAAAAAAAAAAAAAAAAAATATATATATATATATATATATATATATATATATATATATATATATATATATATATATATATATATATATATATATATATATATATATATATCTTTCTTCTTTCATACTATTCGCCATTTCCCGCATTAGCGAGGTAGCGTTGAGAACAGAGGACTGGGCCCTTGAGGGAATATCCTCACCTGGGCCCCTTCTCTGTTCCCTCTTTTGGAAATAAAAAAAAAAAAAAAAAAAAAAAAAAAAAGTGAGAGGGGAGGATTTCCAGCCCCCCGCTCCCTCCCCTTTTAGTCGCCTTCTACGACACGCAGGGAATACGTGGGAAGTATTCTTTCTCCCCTATCCCCAGGGATAATATATATATATATAACGCGGGAAATGGCGAACAGTTTAAAAGAAAAAGAATATATATATATATATATATATATATTTTTTTTTTCATACTATTCGCTATTTCACGCGATAGCGAGGTAGCGTTAAGAACAGAGGACTGGGCCTTTGAGGGAATACCCTCACCTGGCCCCCTTCTCTGTTCCTTCTTTTGGAAAATTAAAATAAAAAAATGAGAGGGGAGGATTTCCAGCCCCCCGCTCCCTTCCCTTTTAGTCGCCTTCTACGACACGCAGGGAATACGTGGGAAGTATTCTTTCTCCCCTATCCCCAGGGATATATATATATATATATATATATATATATATATATATATATATATATATATATATATATATATACATATATATATATATATATATATATATATTTTTTTTTTTTTTTTTTCAAACTATTCGCCATTTCCCGCGTTAGCGAGGTAGCGTTAAGAACAGAGAACTGGGCCACTGAGAGAATATCCTCACCTGGCCCCCTTCTCTGCTCCTTCTTTAAAAAAAAAAAAAAAAAAAAAAAAAAAAAAAAAAAAATTGAGAGGGGAGGATTTCCAGCCCCCCGCTCCCTCCCCTTTTAGTCGCCTTCTACGACACGCAGGGAATACGTGGGAAGTATTCTTTCTCCCCTATCCCCAGGGATAGATATATATATATATATATATATATATATATATATATATATATATATATACATTACATTGCAACTTACATATAAAGAGAATCATCAAGCTTCACTATATTAGCTTTACTATATTTAAATATAAACAAGGTCTAACCGAGGTTACTTGGTTGAGCAAGACGTGAGAATATCATCAATTGGCCCTCCAGCCCTGGGTTGAAATTGTCGTTCTGACGTATTTCGAGTTCAGTGCTGATACAGGACCACTGATTAGAGGACTATCTTGTTAGTCTGTGTAACTTCGCCTGACCCAATCCACGTCTTCAATGGCCTTCTGTTACTACAAACGGGATTACAAAGGAAAGTCTTCCTTTGTTAGTTTCATGAATACCTTCGTTCAAATGAAGGGAAAGACTATTACTATGAAGCGGTACCTTATCAGCAGGAAAGAGCTGCAGCAACGGTATGAAAGTTACTGCAAGATACATAACGAGCCCGTGGCTTCCAACGTAAACATCGGCCGCCATTTGGGTTCCCTCGGCATCATGTGTGACACCAAGATTGGACCCGTTGGGAAACAGGAACGATACTATTCTGGTATCATGTGGCTCGATGGCGCAGGATCACAGGTTGAAATGCAAAGAAAATGGAGAAAGCCGCCCAAACGTATCATGAAGGCCGTGCAAGAGAAGATCGAGAGGGATCGGTTGAGAGACGATATCGCTCACAGTATATTGAAATTTATACCCAAAACTTCCCCTGATCTCCAGACACAGCCAGTCACAGAGACCACCAGCCCCGCTTCCCAGACACAGCAAGTCACAGAGACCACCAGCCCCGCTTCCCAGACACAGCAAGTCACAGAGACCACAAGCCCCGGTCCCCAGACACAACCAGTCACAGAGACCACCAGCCCCGCTCTCCAGACACAGCCAGACACACAGCCCACCAGCCCCGGCCCCCACACAGAGCCACAAGATCCTGATATTGAGAAGACAAATGAATTTCTCGATGATTTTTTGCTTTCACTGGAGAAGAACTGATGAGTTCCTTATGGACAAGACAAAATGTTAAAAAAAGAATCTATATAAGTTCACTTATGGAGTGAGATCTTTGACGGAGCTGTGCTGCCTATAGCACAGCCTACCAAAGGGTGATCTTTGCTGTCGTGCAGTAACCTCATGAGGGCGGAGTCCGGCTACACTTTCTTTACCGAGGAAAAGATCTCTTCACTAATATTGAGTTTCTCCGTTAGCGTCAGGGTAAACACCCATCCCCCCCGAAGCTTGGTTACCTTTCCGTGGTGGGGGGGACTTCATGGATTGGGCAGTAGCAACCATCGTTGGTTGCTTCTGTTCAATCCATGAACGAAAAACCAAGCATCTTGAGCGTAATTGTCGTATAAATTCACTTGGTGTCAAAACTGACGCGAAAGCGGTTGTCTCAATTTTGTCAGAAATGTTTGTGCGTCTCGGCCTGATGGCGGGAGTCGGTTTGGCGCGGTGGTCATGAGGGAATACGAGGGAGATTGGCAACCGTCCCAGAAGTAGCTACAGTGAGGCCCAGCAGCTGTCCCTATTACTGTGGAAGGCACTCATGTAAGGTGTGCAGTGAGGCGCAGCAGTAACAAGGGAAACGGACAACCAAAACAGCAATCTTGATCATCAGGAGGCTATCCAATGCTCAGAGTAGATAAGGATGATTATTGTATGGCTTCGCTCAGAGGATGAAAATCTTAGCCGTAAAAATCAATAAGTAAAATAACTAGTAGTTAGTGGTAGTGAAGTGGAATTACCGCATTTCTGTGGTCTTAATAGTAAAACTAAACTTTTCGTTTTCTCCATCAATCTAGAGGTGTTGTAGACCACCATCTTTAAGGTTGTAAGGTAATGGTAACTACAAGGTTATGACCTCGGCAAATTTGTGATGGAAAGTGCAGGAAATGTGGTAATGTATATGATATGAATTATATATAGTTGTATGATAAATGTGTTCATACCTACCTTTGCCTTCCGAGATAATGTTCTCGACTTCCACACATTCTTCAATACTCCCAGGATTTTCGCCCCCTCCCCCACCCTATGATTCACTTCCGCTTCCATGGTTCCATCCGCTGCCAGATCCACTCCCAGATATCTAAAACACTTTACTTCCTCCAGTTTTTCTCCATTCAAACTTACCTCCCAATTGACTTGACCCTCAACTCTACTGTACCTAATAACCGTGATGTTATTCACATTTACTCTTAACTTTCTTCTTTCACACACTTTACCCAACTTCTGTCACCAGCTTCTGCAGTTTCTCACATGAATCAGCCACCAGCGCTGTATCATCAGCGAACAACAACTGACTCACTTCCCAAGCTCTCTCATCCACAACAGACTTCATACTTGCCCCTCTTTCCAAAACTCATGCATTCACCTCCCTAACAACCCCATCCATAAACAAATTAAACAACCATGGAGACATCACATACCCCTGCCGCAAACCTACATTCACTGAGAACCAATCACTTTCCTCTCTTCCTACACGTACACATGCCTTACACCCTCGATAAAAACTTTTCACTGCTTCTAAGAACTTGCCTCCCACACCATATATTCTTGATACCTTCCACGGAGCATCTCTATCAACTCTATCATATGCCTTCTCCAGATCCATAAATGCTACATACAAATCCATTTGCTTTTCTAAGTATTTCTCACATACATTCTTCAAAGCAAACACCTGATCCACACATCTTCTACCACTTCTGAAACCACACTGCTCTTCCCCAGTCTGATGCTCTGTACATGCCTTCACCCTCTCAATCAATACCCTCCCATATAATTTACCAGGAATACTCAACAAACTTATACCTCTGTAATTAGAGCACTCACTCTTATCCCCTTTGCCTTTGTACAATGGCACTATGTGCGCATTCCGCCAATCCTCAGGCACCTCACCATGAGTCATACATACATTAAATAACCTTAGCAACTAGTCAACAATACAGTCACCCCTTTTTTCAATAAATTCCACTGCAATACCATCGAAACCTGCTGCCTTGCCGGCTTTCATCTTCCGCAAAGCTTTTACTACCTTTTCTCTGTTTACCAAATCATTTTCCCTAACCCTCTCACTTTGCACACCACCTCGACCAAGACACCCTATATCTGCCACGCTATCATATATATATATATATATATATATATATATATATATATATATATATATATATATATATATATATATATATATATATATATATATATATATATATATATATATATATATATATATATATATATATATATATATATATATATATATATTCCTATGAGTTCACGGGGAAAATGAAACATGAAAAGTTCCCAAGTGCACTTTCGTGTAATAATCACAATATCAGGGGAGACACAATAGAGAAATATAACAGTCAGTTGATATACATCGAAGAGACGAAGCTAGGACGCCATTTGGTAAACATGTGATTGTCCAAAACATACAACGAGCGCTCATAAACTTATCATTTTACAAAACTTATCAACAATAAACTTATTTAATTTGTATAGACCATCACTAATATTAAGATTATAATTCTTTGTGTATTTGATTATAAAAGATTCAATGATATTTTTCTTGGTAACAGAGTTAGAGTTAATAACTGAGATAGCGTTACTCCAGTCAATACAATGATCATAGTTTTTAACATGATTAAACAAGGCATTTGATTCTTGTCCCATTCTTATACTATATTTGTATTGCTTAAGTCTAACAGAAAAATCCTTACCAGTCTGACCAGCATAAAATTTATCACAGTTTCCACAAGGCACTTTATAGATGCAACCAAATGGCGTCCTAGCTTCGTCTCTTAGATATATATCAACTGACTGTTATATTTCTCTCTTGTGTCTCCCCTGATGATGTGATTATTACACGAAAGTGCACTTGGGAACATTTCGTGTTTCATTTTCCCCGTGGACTCAAAAGCCAGAACATCTATTGTAAAATCTAGATCGTTCTGAACCATAGATGGAAGATATTGGATCTTTACTTCATCGATGATTGGTAAGTTGATGTTTTGGGGAATTCGTCCTAAACTCGGGATAGTTCTATCAATTTGTCCCAAATAATGATCATGAGTGGCGAACAATTTGAAACTGGAACTGATAAGAATATATTGTTGTCCTAACTGAATGTGTCCCAGAAATAAATAAGATTTGGGATGATTAGGTGGGCAATGAATAAGAACATTTTGTGGGTCTGGGAAAAACAGTACGTGATACTGGTCCATACTTTCAATCCAAGGTTCATTAACAACAATTTCCTTAAAGGAACAAGAACGAAGAACATTTTGTTGATGCCCAAAAAGTAGTTGGTACTTACATGAATTTGTTTGTAAATTATGGAAAACCAAGGTATGGGGTGAGGAGGGGTGGATGGGAGGAGGTGCAAATCAAGTTGTCAAGCAATGGTTTATGTCACAATGCTAAATCATCCATGGAGAGATGTGCAATCAATGAGGAATTAATATCATATAATAGAAAGTTCATGTTATCAGCAAGGACGATAGTTTTTTGCGACCCTTTTGTATAATTAAAAGAGAATGGTATTACGTTCACAAGGCTGTAAGTATTGGAGTCAGTGAATGGTATGTGGATAATGACAGCTTCGAGGATCACGTCAACCGTTAGTAAGGAGTAATAACTGGCCACGTGATGCAGAGGGAGAGCTGGGGTGTAACCGAATTTCGTCATCGCTTGTTTAATGATACGTGTGAGTTCCGAGAAGGGAAAAAATGATGGCGTGACAACTTGGTTTACCAGATTATTAACATCTTCCAATAAGCCAGTGAAATTATGCGCATAATAAGTGATTTGGATATATTAACTATCACCATATGTAGAAATAGTCACCATAGCATATATAGTATTAACAGATTTTGACAGTAATTCTACCTTTAGTGTCAAGTTATTAACAGTTAACATTATGTCATTCAAATATTTAGAATGTTGTTTTAAGATCTTAGCTTTAGCCTCAATATACCTGTTGTTAAGAAGTTGTTGAAATTGTAAGGATCTAATCTGATTCCTAACTGAATTAAGTTCTTCCTGAGTAGCAATACCAAACAAATATCATTGGAGGGAACCTACAAAATTAATCAGACCTCTCTTGCTTCTCCTTTGCTTTTTCATGTTCATCCTGGCATTAGTATTTACTGGAGATTCAATGTCTTGTAATATGTCATACAGAATCACACAGGTACTATTCAGTTTCCAGTCCACTGGTTTAACAAAGTCGGAGGAGGAGCAACACTAGAGTTTCTGATGGACGCACTGGTGTAAAACTTGAGTAGGGTAGACCGTAAGCGAGGTACGGCCTCCATTAGTTTTACTAAATTACGGTAAGTGTAGGGTAGACCCTCCAGGCCCAACTTAACTGTGTCCCTCACGAGGCGGACCCGGCGGGGAGTTGTAAGAAGGGCGCCTGGTACTGCCATGGTGTCATATATAGGAAGACACCATCAGGACATGAGAAGGAAGAACCTGTAAAATGATAAACCTAGCAGCTTTTTAAAGGCGAGGTCTTAATGATGTTTGTGTGGTGGTGATGTGAGGGTAGTCGGTCTTGGTGTGGGGACAGACTGAACAGTGGTAGAAGTTGGTTGGTTGACATTGTTCGTGGGTTGGGAAGTACTGACTGGTGTGGGACCGGGATGATCATGTTCAGAATACTATACAACTTTCAAGTGGTCCTCATGTTCTTCACGAATGTCACCTGTTAACTTATGTCCCTTTAAATGAGCTAAGACTCTATAAGGATCAGAAAATTTGGGGTAAGGTTTAGGAACTTCACTTCTGGAGTTAAATTCCTGCACCATTACCAAGAGTCCGGGAGCTACGTACCTTTGATGGTTTCGCCGATTTATCAGCCTGGTTCGTGAAGGTTGTAGTGGCTTCACCTAGATTTTCCTTGATCCTTTGATGAATCAATTGAGTCGTGCGATATTTTTCCGCTACAACTGATTTCTGGACCGCTGGACATGAAGGAGGGGACGCTATTATGTCATACGGCAGCACTTTATCAAAACCATGTAAGGCGTGGAAGGGTAAGTCTCCAATTGACTTATGATATGGTACATTTAATGAACATTAGACATCAGACAGGTATTCATCCCATTCATCATGATCAAAATTAATGTTGGTGGGAAGACACTGGAGGATCTTACGGTTCAGCCTTTCTGCCAGGCCATTCGAGGCTGGGTGATGTGCCATTATATTACATTTACTTATATTATACAATTTACAGAATTCTTCTAATAATGAGTTATTAAATTCCCCACCATTATCTGTGACTAAAATCTTCGGCGCATTATGTCTGTCTAAGATATGTTTTTTGAACGCCTCAGCGACCGTGGCTGCGTCTTTATTTTGAACTGGAACTAATTCACAATATCTCGTGAAGGCATCAGTAATTACTAAAATGTATCTGTAGCCTGCCATGGACCTAAGAAACCTCCTAATATGTCCATATGAAGTCTTTCCCATGGGTATGAAGGTAAAGGATATTTCAACACAGTCTGCGGGGTAGTGGGACTTCCCTTGTGTGTCTTACAGGTTTGGCACCTCCAAATATGATCTGTAATGTTTTTATGTATCTTGGCCAAAAATACCTCAAACGAGTTTGCTTATAGCATCTATCTGCGCCTGGGTGTGCGGCCTGGGTTGAATCATGTGCTAACTTCAAGAAATCCTGTACTAATACTGTTGGAATGATTGTTTGTTTAACAACACGGGCGAGCACTTCTAATTTCGCGTCCCTGCACAAGACTCCCTCACTGTGCTAAATACAATTGTTTAGCATCCAAGAAAGATCTTATACCCTCTAGGAATTCTATGACAGGACTCCAGACTGGGTCATCCCGTTGATGGTGTCTCAACCTCTCTACATCAAAATCTACCAGGCTATTATCTACAGTGACTGCACCCACTCTGCGGGAAAGCGCGTCTGCAACTGCATTGGATGAGCCCGAAGCAAAACGAGAATCTGGGTCAAATGTTTGCATACTTAAAAACCTTTTCTGAAACTTTCCTGTAGGATCTTGTTGAAAAATGCTTAACAATGCTCTGTGATCTGTATACACTGTGGTAGGGTAACCATATATATATTCTTTGAAATGTTGAGTGCCCAAACTGCTGCAAGGCCTTCTAAATCAGTTATTGAGTATAAATTAAGCGCATTGTCTTGTGCTGTAGATCACCGTAATGTAACTCCCTGTTTCAAAAGTGAAGTGAGTGGATTTGCGATCTACGCGAAAATTGCCATAAATCTTCAATAATATCCTGCTAAACCAAGGAAGGATTTGACCTTTGTTGTGGAAGGGACTGGCCTTTCTACAATTGTGTTTACTTTATCTGCATTAGGTTGAATACCGTTTTCATCAACGGTGTGACCTAAGTAATTAATTCTTGTTTGTAGAAAGGAACATTTGGATAACTTGACTTTTAGGTTTGCATCCTTAAGTCGTAGAAATACCCTCTCAAGACTTTTGACATGAGAAGCAATATCTGGAGACATGACAATTACATCATCAAGATAAACCAATACTTCTTTGCCCAACATGTGACGACAAATGTTAGTCATTAACCTTGAGAAGGTGATCACCGGTGAGGAATGAAGACCGAAGTGCATGATGCATATGAACTGCCAATGACCATCTGGCGTACTGAACACAGTCAGGGGGCGGCTTTCCTCTGACAAGGGAATCTGCCAAAATCCGCTCAATAAATCCAAAGTTGAAAATACCTTATTGTTACCGAGGCTATGAAGAAGCTCTGATACCACTGGTAATGGAAAACCATCTTTCAAAGTGACCTTGTTGTTGAGTTTTCTAAAATCTATGACTGGTCTAAAAGTTCCGTCCTTTTTCGGAACGATCAGAAGTGGTGAATTCCATGGTGATCGTGATTCCTCTATAACCTTATCTTTCAACATGTCCTGAACAAGTTTGTTTGCTATGTCTCTGTGTGCGTGGGTGTGGCAACCGATAGGCTGGGACGTCAATGGGACTTGTGTGTTATTCTCTAAGTTAATAATGTGGACATCCAAATGAGTTCTACCGAGTGGTTCTCCTGATAAGGCAATAGTAGACCTATACTGGTTAAGTAAGTCTGTTAACTGGTCAACATGTTTGGTTAATCCTACCTTGGATATCATGTCAGGGGTGATGGTGGGGAGCTGACTCAAGCCGTGCACTGCTGAGTCAGGGGTAGGAGGAGTAGGTGGTGGTGGGTTAATGGAATGTGAGACTAGACGGATATTAAACTCATGCAATTCCTCGTCTTGAATTCCCGACTTCAAAACGGAGAATTCCACAAGCTTGGCCCCTCTACGGAGACGGACAGGAGTGGGGTCCCGTATTGGCAATGCATATGGTGACCTCTCCATCTCCAGTCTCATGAATAGAGGCATCCATCATGGATAGTCGTGTAACAGTTAGTGAGGAAGGTTCAGCAACTACTCTTAGTGCGAGATCACCATGACTATAAGTCCATGATCATTCATCCATGTTCGAGAAAGTGAGAGAGTAACCTTCGTTAATGTGTTGCTATGCAGAGTCATGTTGGTTCTCAGTTTACCAGGGCAATGATCACGTGGACAAGTAGAAAGGATGCGTATTGTCTACCGTGAAGCAGGACGTGGGAGCAGATGTATTAATGACTCTGACTGAGTGAGAACTCTTCTCTGACAATGGCAGGAACGTATTATCAACACAAACCACATGATAAATAGGGCAGATCTTATGTTGTGCCACACATAGAGTGACGTCCTAGTAACAAGTTAGCAGGAAACGTTACACCACGAACAATGTAAGGGGTTACGGTAATGACCGAGTCGCCTATGCGAATGTTCATCTTAATAGTGCCCCTTACGTCGAGATTTTCATTTGAGATACTTTGAAGGGATGGGTAAAAGTCCGAGCATTGAACAAGTTGAGTGCGCCCCATTAATGGTTGAATAAAATCACAATGAATGACATCTGCTTCCACGCCGCTGTCTAGAAAGATTGTGATTGTCTTATCCTGGAAAGAACCCACTAAATCGAAACTTGTAATGTGAGAAAATGGCGAAGAACGAAAATGTCTTAAGAGTTCCTTATGTGATGGAGTCTTGTCATGAGCGAGAGATTGTCATTGTTGATAATGACATGATGAACCTGTGTTAGGTGACGTCTGTCTAGCTAATGCTCGGCATTCCGCTGAAGTGTGTCTAGCGTTCCTATGATATGAACACCTGCTTGGTGGTGTTGGGCGCGAGCGGGTGAAGGTCAGCCTGATGTCTGACTGGAGGAAATCATGACTAGGTCGGCAGAATTGTGACGACCGAGACTGTAATGACATGGGTTGTTGACTGCGTTTTTTCTGGTCGAGGCTCACGTGAGAATGAGTCCCATGTGTAAGGACACACATTCGCTTTATGTCCTGGTTGGCCACACCGGAAGCACGTCACTTTATGTGAGTGTTTGTCATCACTGAATCGCTGTATTTGACCGTGAGAAGAATGATTGTGTTGACCACTAGAATGTTTCCTCACACTTTGGGAAGCCGACACCCTCCCCAGTGTCTTGGTGTTGGAATATCCACCTTTCTTTTGAGTGTAATTCAACACTTTTGTTACTGACCCACAATGATGGGTCGATGTTCTCATTAAGTAACCGTCGACTTACGTCTGGAAGTCAGGTCCTTGAGAATGAAGGTTATGTGTAATAAACGCATGAGTGTTTGCACATGAGTTTCAGGATTCATCATGGCCGATATGCATGATGAGGATTCATAAGCCTGCCTAACTAATCTCATTCTTCCATGTAAGGTACTCCAGTGATCAGGGACTGACGTATCATCCAAGTATGTTGTGTTAAGAGCACGTTAAAGGACGTGTAGTGAACTATCTGAGAATGATTCCTCACAACCTAATTTAAACAACGTTTTAAATTCCTCCCAAGATGTACAGTTTCCAATGTCATCTGAGTCATAGACAACCCTAGCTTAATTGTTAGGCTTGTTGAAATCAATGAGATTTTTAGCAGCCGATATAAGCGCTCTGTCTCCTGAATCACCATTATCTTCAACAATGTCCTCTGCATTTCTAATCCACCGATCAGAATTTGACAGTTTACCATCAAATAACTCGTGTGGTTCCCTAGCTTGTTTTAGTGTGAAAACAGTTTTTGTGAAGGAATTGATTGTTCCGAGTTTTTGTGATGTGGAGGAGGAGGTGGGTGTGGGTGTGGTAACGTGTAAGGAGGTTTCTGTGGGTCATCTGTGTCACCAGAATCTGTTAAAACAACTTTGTGTGACGTCGCCATTTTAGAAGGCTGGTTCCGTTTATAATAAGAGATTCTAGGTAATTTCCTAAGTACATATGAACCTTTACGATTACCGCATGGAATATCTTCGGACGTGTAATACAATCATACTTAAAGTGTTTAAGTAATAATCCCCTCGAGAAAATCAAAATACAATTAACACTATTCTCCTAATCCAAAATACATAACGTGAACATCATTTGAAAATATTGTAATGAAATAAAGGCAGTAAAAAGTCTGGCATAACAATATAACATATGAATACAAGATTCTGTATATGAAAGTAATCATCACTAAAAACAATAGTACCAATGTATGAAAACATAAGAAAGAATATATGCAAGAATAACTGAAAACTTAGATTAATTTGCTAAACTACAAAGATGAATAATCATATTACCCAAAAGTATATAAATGTCTATATTTATAGACTAGGAACTAGTAACATACAAAAGGAGCATATCTCACAGAGTGAACCATTTTGACACAGTTCCTACCTGAATGGGAGATTCGCTCACGAAGACGTCTTGGGTGTATCGTAGCGAAGTGGAAACGTGTGCAGAGTAGCGGCTGGCTGGGTGTAGCGAGGTGAAAATGTGTGCAGAGTAGCGGCTGGCTGGGTGTAGCGAGGTGAAGATGTGTGCAGAGTAGCGGCTGGCTGGGTGTAGCGAGGTGAAGATGTGTGCAGAGTAGCGGCTGGCTGGGTGTAGCGAGGTGAAGATGTGTGCTGAGTAGCGACTCGCTGGGTGTAGCGAGGTGAAGATGTGTGCAGAGTAGCGACTCGCTGGGTGTAGCGAGGTGGAGACGTGTGCAGAGTAGCGGCTCGCTGGGTGCAGCGAGGTGAAGATGTGTGCTGAGTAGCGGCTCGCTGGGTGTAGCGAGGTGAAGATGTGTGCAGAGTAGCGACTCGCTGGGTGCAGCGAGGTGAAGATGTGTGCTGAGTAGCGACTCGCTGGGTGTAGCGAGGTGAAGATGTGTGCAGAGTAGCGACTCGCTGGGTGTAGCGAGGTAGAGACGTGTGCAGAGTAGCGACTCGCTGGGTGCAGCGAGGTGGAGACGTGTGCAGAGTAGCGACTCGCTGGGTGTAGCGAGGTGAAGATGTGTGCAGAGTAGCGACTCGCTGGGTGTAGCGAGGTGAAGATGTGTGCAGAGTAGCGACTCGCTGGGTGTAGCGAGGTGAAGATGTGTGCAGAGTAGCGACTCGCTGGGTGTAGCGAGGTGGAGACGTGTGCAGAGTAGCGACTCGCTGGGTGTAGCGAGGTGAAGATGTGTGCAGAGTAGTTGAGCACCTTCCAGGTGGAGAGGAAGTACTACCATACACAATTGCATGAGAACATTGTAACATCTTCATTACTGTTCACTCTAACGTCAGAACACTGTCACATCATTACTGTACACTCTAACGTCAGAGCACTGTCATATCTTCATCACTCTTTTGACATCAGATGGCTGTCATATCTTCACTACCTTAAACATTAGCATCAGAAGACTGTCACATCTTTACTACTATACACTCTAACGTCACGACAGTCACATCTTCACCACTTTACACTCTTGTGATATCAGAACACTCATATCTTCACTACTGTACATATTAGCATCAGAACACTACCACGTCATCACTACTGCCCACTCTTACATCAGGAGACTGTCACATCTTCACTACTGTATACTCTAACATCAGGAGACTGTCACATCATCACTACAGAACACTGTCACGTTGTCAGTACTATACACTCTAATATCAGAACACTGTCACATTATTACTACGCACACGCTAACATCAGAACACTGTCACACTATCACTACTGCACACGCTAACATCAGGAGACCGTAACATTGTCAGCATTATACACTAAACATCTTAACAATGTTACATCTTTACTACTGGACACATTCCAATGTAGAAGACTGTCGTATCTCCACTAATGTGTACTCTAACAAAACTCTAACATCAAGTTTGTCACATTGTCACTACTATACACTCTAACATCAGAACATGCCGCATCTTCACTACAGTATATGGTACATCAGATGACTTTCACATCTTTACTACTGTACCCTCTAGTATCACAACACTGTCACATCTTCACTACAGTACACTCTCGTATCAGATCACTGTTGCATCATCATTACTGGACACTAACACAGAAAATTACATCATTAACTCATTATGATTCACATTTACTTTCAACTCTATCCTTTCACATTCTCTGTCTATCTGTCTGTGTGTCTGTCTCTGCTTGTGTGTTACAGGGAGATAGTTTTACCTTTGTGTTATTCCTTCTCTTAACCTTATATATTTGCACCATGTCATTATTACTCCTATGTGTCGTTTGTGTGTGTGTGTGTGTGTGTGTGTGTGTGTGTGTGTGTGTGTGTGTGTGTGTGTGTGTGTGTGTGTGTGTATCTGGTTTGATCCAGTTTGATCTGGATTGACCGGGTTCATGGGGTATATAAGGCCGCTCCGGCTTGGAAGTCAGTCATTTCTTCTCCAGACATCATTGGGGATGGACGTCATGATAATCGCTCAATATTACCCTCGTCTGAACGGGGTGAGGTGCCTGGACGAGGTGGATGTCATGAACATCATTCAGGCCACAAGTCGTCCCTTTGGCCGAGCATGGCGGTTTCTCTCTCTGTCTGAGTTTGAGGATTTCGTTCTTCGCCCTGGGGAAGGTATCATGTGTATCATTAACCTGGATTATACCTTGTGGGCCCCTGGATTACCTTACAGAGAGGACGAAGGCTGCCACGCCATAGCTGTCTGGAGAGGACTAGACGGCGAGTTTGTTGTTTTCGATCCTGCAGGAGTAGCCATTCCTCAAGGTATCCAGGAAGCTGTACTAAGGTCTGGAAGACCAACTGCTTACTTCCAGCACTACTGCCTACAGGGTTACTCAGTCAACTCGTGCACATATTATTGTATGGCGTTCATGGATTATACAGCCAAACACCCTGACATTGAAGGGGAATACATTCTTAATCTATTTTACGATTATATGGGCACCCAGTCTGACGAGAGGGCCGTGGACATCGTTCAAGAAATAATTGAGCAGGATCAAATAAATGTAAATATTTATGAAGAAAGACCTGCAATGTCCATGGTCCAGGGATGTTAAGACACGTAACCTTCAGTTTATCTCTTTTTTATAGAATGAAAGGAATTTTCTTCAATATAAAGAGACATTATTTTACCATATATTTTCCCCCCCGACGGTCGGCTACCTTTTCGTGGTGGGGGGGACTTCGTGGACTGTGCATTGGAGACTCGCTTGTTTCCTTCGTACAGACCATGAACGAAAAGCCGACCATTTAGACATAATTAGCAAAGATATATCCTTATTTGTCTACTTCTGTGCTGGAGAAATAAAACTATTATTCTGGATTTCTCTCACTACTGAAGCTAATGTGATGGTTGTCGCGCCATCCTAACAGGATCGGATCATTTCTAATGACGGTAGAGTCACTGGAGGTTGTCTGAGGATCCAGGACTGGTGACCAAAGGTACTCAGTGCCTGGCGTTCCCTCCGGTTCGCCCTCAACCATACATAGCTTTGTACCTTCGATGACCTTGGTCTATACAGGTGATTTCCCTAAGCCTTACTAACTGAATTACAGGAGAGCAATCCAAGTATGGTCCTGTCACTGGGTAAGGTAGTGGGTGGTTCTGATGTTGTCGAGCAATATACGCTCAATGGGGAAAAATTCACGATTTGATAGGATCAGGTAACCTAGTTAGTGTGTTTTCATGACGTCACGAGTAGTGGAAGCAGGAGCCTTTCCCAAAGAGGATACCAAGTTCCTGGCCACCACAGGACCTGTGATAACATAACTCATAGACGATTACGCGGAACAAGGTGGATGGCATCCGAACAAATGGTTAATGTTGTATATGTATACATTGAGATGTATAGGTATGTACATTTGCGTGTGTGGACGTGTATGTATATACATGTGTATGTGGGTGGGTTGGGTCATTCTTTCGTCTGTTTCCTTGCGCTACCTCGCTAACGGGGGAGACAGTGACAAAGCAAAATGAATAATAGATAATATATATATATATATATATATATATATATATATATATATATATATATATATATATATATATATATATATATATATATATATATATATATATATATATATATATATGTCTCCCGCGTTTGCGAGGTAGCGCAAGGAAACAGATGAAAGAAATGGCCCAACCCACCCCCATACACAATGTATACACACACACGTCCTCACACGCAAATATACATACCTACACAGCTCTCCATGGTTCACCCCAGACGTTTCACATGCCCTGATTCAATCCACTGACAGCACGTCAACCCCGGTATACCACATCGATCCAATTCACTCTATTCCTTGCCCTCCTTTCACCCTCCTGCATGTTCAGGCCCCGATCACACAAAATCTTTTTCACTCCATCTTTCCACCTCCAATTTGGTCTCCCACTTCTCGTTCCCTCCACCTCCGACACATATATCCTCTTGGTCGATCTTTCCTCACTCATTCTCTACATGCGCCCAAACCATTTCAAAACACCCTCTTCTGCTCTCTCAACCACGCTCTTTTTATTTCCACACATCTCTCTTACCCTTACGTTACTTACTCGATCAAACCACCTCACACCACACATTGTCCTCAAACATTTCATTTCCAGTACATCCATCCTCCTGCGCACAACTCTGTCCATAGCCCACGCCTCGCAACCATACAACATTGTTGGAACCACTATTCCTTCAAACATACCCATTTCTGCTTTCCGAGATAATGTTCTCGACTATCACACATTCTTCAAGGCTCCCAGGATTTTCGCCCCCTCCCCCACCCTATGATCTACTTCCGCTTCCATGGTTCCATCCGCTGCCAGATCCACTCCCAGATATCTAAAACACTTTACTTCCTCCAGTTTTTCTCCATTCAAACTTACCTCCCAATTGACTTGACCCTCAACCCTACTGTACCTAATTACCTTGCTCTTATTCACATTTACTCTTAACTTTCTTCTTTCACACACTTTACCAAACTCAGTCACCAGCTTCTGCAGTTTCTCACATGAATCAGCCACCAGCGCTGTATCATCAGCGAACAACAACTGACTCACTTCCCAAGCTCTCTCATCCCCAACAGACTTCATACTTGCCCCTCTTTCCAAAACTCTTGCATTTACCTCCCTAACAACCCCATCCATAAACAAATTAAACAACCATGGAGACATCACACACCCCTGCCGCAAACCTACATTCACTGAGAACCAATCACTTTCCTCTCTTCCTACACGTACACATGCCTTACATCCTCGATAAAAACTTTTCACTGCTTCTAACAACTTGCCTCCCACACATATATTCTTAATACCTTCCACAGAGCATCTCTATCAACTCTATCATATGCCTTCTCCAGATCCATAAATGCTACATACAAATCCATTTGTTTTTCTAAGTATTTCTCACATACATTCTTCAAAGCAAACACCTGATCCACACATCCTCTACCACTTCTGAAACCACACTGCTCTTCCCCAATCTGATGCTCTGTACATGCCTTCACCCTCTCAATCAATACCCTCCCATATAATTTACCAGGAATACTCAACAAACTTATACCTCTGTAATTTGAGCACTCACTCTTATCCCCTTTGCCTTTGTACAATGGCATTTATGCACGCATTCCGCCAATCCTCAGGCACCTCACCATGAGTCATACATACATTAAATAACCTTACCAACCAGTCAATAATACAGTCACCTCCTTTTTTAATAAATTCCACTGCAATACCATCGAAACCTGCTGCCTTGCCGGCTTTCATCTTCCGCAAAGCTTTTACTACCTCTTCTCTGTTTACCAAATCATTTTCCCTAACCCTCTCACTTTGCACACCACCTCGACCAAAACACCCTATATCTGCCACTCTATCATCAAACACATTCAACAAACCTTCAAAATACTCACTCCATCTCCTTCTCACATCACCACTACTTGTTATCACCTCCCCATTTGCGCCCTTCACTGAAGTTCCCATTTGCTCACTTGTCTTACGCACTTTATTTACCTCCTTCCAGAACATCTTTTTATTCTCCCTAAAATTTAATATATATATATATATATATATATATATATATATATATATATATATATATATATATATATATATATATATATATATATATATATATATATATATATATATATATATATATATATATATATATATATATATATATATCCATGGGGCTAGGGGAGAAAGAATATTTCCCACGCATTCCTCATGTGTCGTAGAAGGCCACTAAAGGGAACGGGAACGGGGGGCTAGAAACCCTCCCCTTCTTGTATTCTAATTTCTAAAAGGTGAAACAGAAGAAGGAGTCACGCGGGGAGTGCTCATCCTCCTCCAAGGCTCAGATTGGGGTGTCTAAATGTGTTTGAATTTAACCAAGATGAGAAAAAAGGAGAGATAGGTAGTATGTTTGAGGAAAGGAATCTGGATGTCTTGGCTCTGAGTGAAACGAGGCTCAAGTGGTTTGGGAATGTCTTGAGAGTAAAGTCAGGGGTTAGTGAGAGGACAAGAGCAAGGGAAGGAGTAACACTATTCCGGAAACAGGAGTGGTGGGAGTATGTGATAGAGGGCAAGAAAATAAACTCTAGATTGATATGGGTAAAAGTGAAAGATGAAGGAGAGAGATGGGTCATTATTGGTGCATATGCACCAATGCAGTCACGATTTTATTGATGATGAGTTTGAGAAGATTTGTTCTATTGGATCTAAGTTAA
>NC_092281.1:36012301-36067936 GCF_036320965.1 Panulirus ornatus
ATCCTGAGGTGGAGCAGTTTGACCTCTCCACCAGGCTGGTACACTTGGTCTGACCAGGTGGACTCCCTTTCCTGGCACATCATGAGTGGATGGTTGCTGTAGTGGGATTTAATGACCACTGACTTGTGACGGTCATTAGGCAGCATCATTTTATCATCTGATAAAACATGAAGCAACGTCAAATATTACATGACTCCACCTAAACTATTGAGAATGATGAAGTCTGATATTGTTACGTTACGTCATCCAATCTTGCCACTCACATGTTACGGTAATCACGACTACATACATAGTGTTGTTACGACTGATATTACTGTATGTACTGTAGTAACGTACTGTGTTTATGTGGATAACATGTGGACGTCAGAGAGCAAGAGCATCATCAGAGACAAATTCTCTATTCTATGTTGTATCCTCTAATTTTGTCTGCGGTGATCGACACACTTTATCCCCAGATATTATCTGCTGTTTCTTTCCATCATTCTTTAGTATTAAAGATTTTGTTCTCTCAAGCAAGATAGAATTTATCAATAATTTTTAATGTCATCTTGGGTCAGGTAAGGTAGGTAGCGGTCATACAAGTGTCCATGACCATCATGTGGGTTGGGAAGGAGTCAGGAGGTGTGGCGTTGTACTCGGTGTACCACTTGCCAAGTTGGTCAGTGTGTATACCATGGAAGTTGCAGGGGAATCATCAGTCTGTATGTTAACAATTAGGTTTGAGCAAATAACACTTGGCCTCAGTGAGGTAGGGAATGTTTTCCCACCAGACTGCATCCATTAATACGACTTAGATCAGAAGATCTAGCCTTAGGTAATTTGTTAGATCGAGATTATCAAAGCCTTTCATCATTTTTAATCTTTGTACTTCGTGACCATCTCTGTTTTAAGTTGTTACGTTGACGTATGATAAATCTAATATGGAGAACAAATTTAGGAGGAAACCTGGCAAAGCTACATATGAGTGATTTTACCGTTTGCAAGTAAACTACGATTTTGTAAAAACGAATAGCATCTATGTTGTGTATAGAAAACGTAACTCCTTAGCTGCATTCTCTATGAATGTCATCAAAAGTAAAACATAGACAAGGGAAGGAATGAGGCTTGACGATACGAAACATCACTCAATCGTGTCCTGCCTGCCCAGACCCTCCCTCGCCACACCACTGGCCATAACTTCATCAACACATTGCTTACTCCGTCAAGGTCATCCACACATTTTGCCTGGCTTGAACAACCGCTTGGCATTCATGAACCGCTGAATGTTTACACTTTCTGATTATCTGTAGTAGCTGATGCAGTTGCAAGATAGACTATTAAACCATTTTCTTACAATACTCGCTGGTAAGGAGACAATTTTCACAAAACACAGAGGTAACACTGCCTAAGAAACGGGCTTAAGAACAATTGTACGAAATAGGGTCACATTGGTACATCCACAAGGCACCAGTGGTCTGGGTGGCCTGAAATAGATTTGGGACTAAGAAGGATGATGGGTGTAGGGAGTAAACCTACCACAGACCATCATTAATTATGAAGAGTTGACAATGGTTATCCAGCCATAATCTATAAATCAATAGACAAATGTTAATGCAAACAAAGCAAGAATTAAACAAGCAGGAAACACAATCCAATGTACCATTTAACGGTAGTTATGTCAAGTTGTCGCATCTGTTGATTACCTGACTTCGTCTTACGTCTCACCTTTAGTAACGTCTGCGAATTTCGTTGTAGTGAAACTCATGCGACCCGAGAGTCAATGTTAGTGATACACAAGAGGAAGAAATATAACTCCGAAGGTATAAAACAGTTGTGGACATACCAACGCTTGACAAATATTCCTTAGTAGATGACAGAAAAACAAAGAGATCGTCCTTGTAAACTTATGATGAGGTTTGCTTGAAGAGCCTCCCTACGTCATCGTCGTCCACAGGCGCCCTTTGTTGGAGTGGGTTGGCGTGGACACAGTACTGGGACCTTCATGATAAATTATCTACAACGTTCCAGGTGTCCACATATCAGGGATATGACTGTGTACAACGGTGGCTGGGGTTAAAGTCACTGGATCATATATAAAACATACAAAGGTTAACATTGATTCTCTAAGATTTCAAGGCAATGAAAGGTTTGTGGTGCAGTCTTTATGACTGAAGGTCATATTTAGATAGAGATTTATCAAATGGATATTACATCAACGTCACAGTAGCCACTCCGGCCACTGTATTACTAACACAAGGGTTAACTGTAGTCATACAATACAAATACTAAAACTTAGTATTATTTTCTTGTTTTAGTTTTATAACCGAGAGAAACATGAAGTGTAAACAGACGGTGTATCGCCATACCTTCCTCCATCCAGTCATTATGAGGCTTCAGCGTAAGGTGGTGGTTGACGAGCGAGGCAGACTCGTCCACATTATTATCTGCTGTGTTGGACGTCCCCATGTCAGTGCACAGGTCCATCATGTTGGACGTCCCCAGTGTCCAGGTGCAGCCAGGGTCGTCATCATGTTGGACGTCCCCAGTGTCCAGGTGCAGGCCAGGGTCGTCATCATGTTGGACGTCCCACAGTGACCAGGTGCATGCCAGGTGGTCCGTCATCATGTTGGCGTCCCCAGTGTCCAGGTAGCCCTGAGTCCGATGTGTCCGTGGTCAGTGGGTCGGTGCTGTCGTACATGGTATGTCATCATATTCGGCTCCTCAGTTGTCCAGGTGGCTAGCTCGTCTGTCTGAATGAACCTATACAAGTAAGCGTATCGCTGTTGTGAGTCCTCAGTACATATGGGGCAATTGGTTGTTTCAGTCTATTCCCTCTCTCTCACTCTTCCCTCTCTCTCTGTCTATCCTATCTCTTCCTTTTATCTCTCTATCATTTTCTCTCTCTCCTCTCTCTCTCTCTCTCTCTCTCTCTCTCTCTCCTCTCTCTCTCTCTCTCTCTCTCTCTCTCTCTCTCTTGAGAATTTTATGTTGGGCAGACTGGTAAGGATCTTTCTGTTAGACTTAAGCAACATAAATATAGTATAAGAACGGGACAAAAATCAAATGCCTTGTTTAATCACGTTAAAAACTATGATCATTGTACTGACTGGAGTAATGCCATCTCAGTTATTAACTCTGACTCTATTACCACGAGAAAAATCATTGAATCTTCTTTTATTAAATACACAAAGAATTATAATCTTAATATTAGTGATGGTCTATACAAATTAGATAACTTTGCTGTTGATAGAATTTGCAAAATGATAAGTTTATGATACACTCGTTGTCTGTCTTGGACAATCACATGTTTACCATATGGCGTCCTAGCTACGTCTCTTCGATGTATATCAACTGACTGTTATATTTCTCTCTTGTGTCTCCCCAGATGATGTGATTATTACACGAAAGTGCACTTGGGAACTTATCGTGTTTCATTTTCCATGTGGACTCATAGGAATATATATACACATGTACATATTCTTACCTTGCTTGCCTTTATCCATTCTCGGCGATACTCCGGTGTGTGTGTGTGTGTGTGTGTGTGTGTGTGTGTGTGTGTGTGTGTGTGTGTGTGTGTGTGTGTGTGTGTGTGTGTGTGTGTGTGTGTGTGTGTGTGTGTGTTGTGTGTGTGTCTGTCTGTCTGTCTGTCTGTCTGTCTGTCTGCTGTCTGTCTATTTATCTGCATTACGTATCTTCTGCATATCGTGGAAGGCGACTGAGGGTTGGGAACTGGGGGGGTTGGAAATCTTCCCCTTCTGTATTACTTTTCAAATGAAGGAATAGAGGAAGGAGCCCAGCTAAGTTTCCCTCTAGGATTCATTCACTTATTCCTGACGCTACCTTGTTCTTGCGGGAAATGGCAAACAAATATGAAAAATAGAGTATGAAAGACAAAGACAGTGGCCAAGTGTAATGTGTTCTGTATCCTTGATAACCATTTGATCTGACTCATTCAGATAAGGTCCAAAACGCCAGTTGTGAAGATGTACAAAGGATAATAGAACGATGTACGTACGTACGTAGTGTGAGTATCTTGACTGATAGAAAGTACTGAAAGCGGCAGGAAGTAGCGAGATATTGTATTGTGCTTCGTACAAGACTGGCGGGCGACTCCGTCCTTCGTGCGTGCCACACACAGTCTGGTGATTGTCGGGATGTGTAGCCATAATGTTTGATCTTATGACCATTAGTGATGCATCATGTGATGTTTACTATCACAACATCGGCTTCTTCCTCCTCCTCCAGGAGAGTGGCAATCAGGTGGCGGTTATTGTGGTAGCCCGGCACATGCAACTGTAAGATCTGAAGCAACGTTCAGAAAATGGGACACATTATAAAGAGTTCCATAATTTTTCTAATTCTTCCCCAAATTCATGTGGACCTGCAACACTGAAAATGTTGAAATACCGCTGGTGCAGAGGGAGGGAGAGGCAGGCCTGGGATGAGAGTGAGGCTTTGTAGGAGAGAAAAGCTCGGGATGAGAGAGGCTGAACACAAGATGTTTGGCTGGAGAGTGAGGCTTTGAAGGAGAGAGAGGCTTAGGATGAGGGTTGGGTTGTACCAGAGAGAGAGGCTTGGGACGAGAGTCAGTAAGGACAGGAGAGAGAGGCTTGGGATGAGGGTTGGGTTGTACCAGAGAGAGAGGCTTGGGATGAGGGTTGGGTTGTACCAGAGAGAGAGGCTTGGGATGAGGGTTGGGTTGTACCAGAGAGAGAGGCTTGGGATGAGGGTTGGGTTGTACCAGAGAGAGAGGCTTGGGATGAGGGTTGGGTTGTACCAGAGAGAGAGGCTTGGGATGAGGGTTGGGTTGTACAGAGAGAGAGGCTTGGGATGAGGGTCGGGTGTACAGAGAGAGAGGCTTGGTGAGGGTGAGGTTGACCAGAGAGAGAGGCTTGGGATGAGGTTGGTTGACAGAGGAGAGAGGCTTGGGAGAGGGTCGGGTTGTACCAGAGAGAGAGGCTTGGATGAGAGTTGGTGTACAGAGAGAGAGGCTTGGGATGAGGGTGGTTGACAGAGAGAGAGGCTTGGGACGAGGGTTAGGTTGTACCAGAGAGAGAGGCTTGGGATGAGGTTGGGTGTACAGAGAGAGAGGCTTGGGAGAGGTGGTGGTACAGGAGAGAGAGGCTTGGGATGAGAGTCGGTGACAGAGAGAGAGGCTTGGGACGAGGAGTGGGTTGACAGAGAGAGAGGCTTGGGAGAGAGTAGGGGACAGGAGAGAGAGGCTTGGGACGAGAGGTCAGGTCTGGACAGGAGAGAGGTTGGACGAGAGTCAGGATGACAGGAGAGAGAGGCTTGGGACGAGAGTCAGGCGGACAGGAGAGAGAGGCTTGGGACGAGAGTCAGGCAGGACAGGAGAGAGAGGCTTGGGACGAGAGTCAGGCTGGACAGGAGAGAGAGGCTTGGGACGAGAGTCAGGCTGGACAGGAGAGAGAGGCTTGGGACGAGAGTCAGGCTGGACAGGAGAGAGAGGCTTGGGACGAGAGTCAGGCTGGACAGGAGAGAGAGGCTTGGGACGAGAGTCAGGCTGGACAGGAGAGAGAGGCTTGGGACGAGAGTCAGGCTGGACAGGAGAGAGAGGCTTGGGACGAGAGTCAGGCTGGACAGGAGAGAGAGGCTTGGGACGAGAGTCAGGCTGGACAGGAGAGAGAGGTTGGGAGAGAGTCAGGCTGGACAGGAGAGAGAGGCTTGGGACGAGAAGTCAGGCTGGACAGGAGAGAGAGGCTTGGGACGAGAGTCAGGCTGGACAGGAGAGAGAGGCTTGGGACGAGAGTCAGGCTGGACAGGAGAGAGAGGCTTGGGACGAGAGTCAGGCTGGACAGGAGAGAGAGGTTGGGACGAGAGTCAGGCGGACAGGAGAGAGAGGCTTGGGACGAGAGTCAGGCTGGACAGGAGAGAGAGGCTTGGGACGAGAGTCAGGCTGGACAGGAGAGAGAGGCTTGGGATGAGAGTCAGGCTGGACAGGAGAGAGAGGCTTGGGACGAGAGTCAGGCTGGACAGGAGAGAGAGGCTTGGGACGAGAGTCAGGCTGGACAGGAGAGAGAGGCTTGGGACGAGAGTCAGGCAGGACAGGAGAGAGAGGCTTGGGACGAGAGGTAGAGAAGTGAACCTTCATAACTTATCCTTCAATAAAAAAGGGTTGTCTTGCTTCACTCAGTTGGAATGGGAAAGTAGTTGAAAATAACAAGTTGATGAATTGAAGATTTTAGTGTGGCAAAACCTGAACTGATTTTAAGGTCACACATGAAAGAAGATTAACATTTCAGAAGGTTGAAGGAAGATGAATATAAATGTCATCATTGATAGACTATTAGATTCATTAGAAGCCTCGGTAGATGAATGTTCTTGTTATTTTTATTAAGAATGAGGATGAATTAGTAATTAAGGCACACGGCGCTAATATCTTTGGTTAGTGAGCCATTATGTTTTGCACTGGTGTTATATTAAAGAACTAGAGTATGAGTGAGGGAGTGAGATGTGGAGATTATATATCATTGTGAGTTATTACATAAAGTGATCGTGATGAACGTTACGAAGATCAGGCAAACTATGAGGCTCATTATTCCTACATCAGATATAATAATGTCAATCATTCCAGTAATCTTACCATAATTGACCTCTTCCATCTAGGCAGCCTCCCTCCCTCTTATCTTCTCCAGAACAAACCTGGTTCATTCTTGTGAGAGACGATAGTGTTTACTAAACTCTTCCTGTGACCAACATGTAAATGGTGTGACTGATCACCACACCTTACCTCACCTACTTCCTCCACCTGATCAATCTGCATCACTCCTTCCATTGCTCACTTCCATAATAGAATTAACGTTTCACTACAAATGACCAGATTCACTTGGCCATGTTTGTTAACATCAGAGCAATAATCTTGAAGACCGACCATTCCTCACTATTGACCTTTAAGGCAGGAATCATTATTTTCCTCAAACTATCAATTGCTATTTATGTGGGGTCGGTCGGCTGTGGCTCCGGAGGGGTAAGCGACAACACAGACTCTGGTGGAGTTCCAGTAATGATGTTACTGAGTCAGTCGGGCACACAACACTGTGGTACACCTGGTAATATTTTGTTTGTCTTAACTAAGTCGATAAGTGGAAAACTGAGCAGCAGTTTACTTGCTTAGCTTGTGTACTTGTTCCTGGATTGTTGATGACGTTCACAATAATAGGTATAGGACTGGTCTTATATCTCTGTGTTCCAGCTGTGATTGGTACAAGTCGAGTGTACTGACGAACGGCGGTCCGTGGGGATGAGAGAGAGAGAGAGAGAGAGAGAGAGAGAGAGAGAGAGAGAGAGAGAGAGAGAGAGGAGGGGAGAGAGAGAGAGAGAGAGAGGAGGGTCATTGTGCCGGGGGTGATGGGGGTCAGGGGTGGTGTTGGTGGGGTGGACGGGGTCAGCCAGATGAGCACATCTTGGTAGGTGGTGTGAGATGGACCCAGGAGGATTGTGTGTGTTGTGTCCAGCTGGTGGTGCCTGTGTGTGTGTGGCTCTAGTTAGTCAGGAGGACCTGGCTGGGGCGCGGCTCAGGTACAATAAAGATGGTATAGACATTCCTGAGCTTGAAGAGTGATGTCAGTCGGCGGTGAAGGTAGAGACAGTATGAGGAAGATTTGATGATGGAGTGAATGTGTTGAATATGAAATGTCTGAGGACAACATGTGGTGTGACGCGGGTTGATCCAGTAAGTAATGATAGGGTAAGAGAGATGTGTCATGATAAATAGAACATGGTTGACAGAGCTGAAGAAGGTGTACTGAAATGGTTTAGACATTTGGAGAGAGTGAGTGAGGGGAGGTTAAAGGAGGATACATGTGTCAGAAGTGTAGAGGACAAGAATAGGGCGGCCATATTGGAGATGGATGGAGGAAGTGAACAAGAGTTTAAGTGATCAGGGCCTGAATATGCTCAAGGTCACGTGAGAGGCGTGTATAGGATAAAGTGAACTAGGGCGATGTGATTTACAGGGGACGACCTGCTATCAGTGAACTGAAGCAGGACATATGAATCAAATGGGGTAAACCACGGACAGGGTTGTAGGGCCTGGTTCTGGACTGTGGGCTGTGCTTTCGTTGCATTACATATGACAGGTAAGGAATGTATGTGAGGGTATGAAGCATTATCTTATGTTCCTGGTGCTATCTCGATACTGTGGACAACGGTGAACAGAACATCGTAGACACAGAGTTTAAAAGGCCATATTATGAATGGTAGCCAGGGAATGAATGGCCCAGGAAATGGAAGCATTTAAAAGTTCGCGTTAAGTGATGGACTTCAATAGAATGTACAAACTTCCTTTCCAGTAACTGAACTAAAGCTTATGTTTATTTCCAGAGACGGAGTTTGATGGTTCATTATATAAAGACAGACTTCAAAGGATATCGTTGAATTAAGTGACTATAATTTTTTTCAATTAAATGAGACATTTCCTAAAACAGCTGCAATTTGACGGAGTTTAAAAGTTCGCAGTTGTTTGAGAGAATTTTAAAGTTATTGACGGGATCAAAAGTTTAAGTTTAAATGACGCTTTGCACAAATTTTCGTTTAAATGACATACTTTCAATGTTTGTCTTTATATAATTTAGTTTAAAAGTCTCTGATCAAATAACGCAGCTGAAATGATAACGCTCGAATACTGACGCTTAAATGTTCCTGAATAAATGACGGAGTTGAATGGATGGATTTTAAGTTCGCGTTTGTGGGAGGAATTTTGAAAAATTGTGTTTAAATGTCAGAGTTTAAATGATCATATGTACAATGTTGACCAGATGGCGGTAGTGTGTAGACACAGCCATACCAGGTCGTATTTATCATCATTAAAGTCACCTTCCTTACTTACTTATGGCGGCGATGAAATTCATGGTTCTTGATTCTGCACCAATTAACCTATCAGATAATGGTACAATGTTTGCCTGGTGTTGCATATATCACGTCTGTTGTTGAAACACAAGAATGCCAGGTGACTTTGGGAGTGGATGATAATGTAAAGATCAATATAAATGTGGGAAATCTTGAACCGCCATCACCAGACACAACACATGTTTGGATCTGGCGGGGGGAGGGACTTGCCTGTGACGTCACGATGCCCCGCCTCCAGCCTGGCGCCGCTCTGTGTGTGTGTGTGTGTGTGTGTGTGTGTGTGTGTGTGTGATTAGTATTTATGTATTACGGGAGAGAGTTGTACACTCGTGTTGTTCCGTCCCTTAACCTTTACTATGTGTGCTCACATACAACACACACACCACACACACACACACACACACACCAAAAACACAATAACTTAGGATTTTATCCAGTATTTTCTTTAGACATATACCTTGTAGGTTGATTAGAAAAGATGAGGAAAAAAATATAAAAACATATACATATATTTCCACACGTGTAGATATATGTTATGCATTGAGATGTGGAGAAAGAATTTCTTATATATTAACAAACGTGATTGAGGACTTAAAGAATCTAGTACAAACATAATGGTTATTGTGATATATAATTCGTTTATGATAAATATGTACTGTGTTGCATTATAATGGTTGTTCAGTACCAAGGTCTGTAAGCCAGAATCCTTAAGACATGATAAAAACGTTTTAAAAACATAAACATTTATGATCATAAGGAACAGATTACATTAGCATGTTTGTATCTAACTGAAAATCAATTGTAAGAGAGACCATTTAAGGCAGGAATATTTCATCTCTTAATAAAACATCTACATCTACGTCCTTTTCTTTCATCATTTCTTATGTTCACTTGTAATAAATGCCTCTTATCTAACATAAAAATTCTGTATAGGTATTTGATTAATGTTCTCCAACAACGCGTTGTATAACTCTTCGTTAGTGAAGTTCATTTCGTGTAATGGATCATGCATTACAAAATGTGTCTATCCACACAAGTGTTACACGTCCCAGGTAGATATATTCTAGAGATAGTGTATATCTAACATATATATGTGTTTTATAAATATTTATAAAAAGTTTTCCTGAGGGACAATACCTAAGACTTTCGTATTAAAGTTGATCAGTTGTAAGTGATCAAGCATTACAAAGGTGTGTCCATTGCCACAGGTGCTACTGATCCCGGGTCAAGGTATTTCACCATCTTTGTATCTTTAACCTTTCTAGTTATAGACGTTTCATCCCTGATTCCATCCTCACAATCGATGTATGTGGTTTGTGTTGTCTTAACATATCATTAGTCAGTTGAAGTGGAGAACATGCTTCTGAGCCTAGCCACTCTACTCTGTCTTATACATGCTATTCAAGAGGTGTTACCGGATTCCGCCTATAAGTGTTTACGCCGGGGGAAACAACTTACCTCCGGACGGCTTCTTCTTTGTACTTTTGATGATTGAAAAATTTATTAATCATATTTGGTTTTATGATGTCAATGAGATTGTTGGAAATTGTATATAATAATCTTTATCTGTCATTTGATGAACTTTAATTCATCAAAGATAAAGTTTATGAATATTGATTGTTTATCTCTCGTTGTTACTGATGTAAATTTTTTATCTAACAAAATACCTTCATTTGATTCATAAAGAATATTCTTAAGAAAAACGTAAATAATTTGTCATTATTTCTCATCACACAAAATAAAAGTCTGTTTTTTCAAAGTTTTCTCAGTGGATGATGCTAACATTTTGAAGAGTAGAAACTCATAACTTAGAATCCTTGAACCTTGTGTTGATAATAATTACATTACTTTTCTCTAAACAATTCTTTTCTACAGTGTGTAAAACCCGGATAAAAAGTCAGCAACATAGATACTGACGCAATTATCTTTATGTTGTTGAAAACATTATTGATTTCTACATGTAAAACATTTATCTGCAAAATAGAAATTTTTATGTTAGATGTGCTAATCTTAACGATATCACGTTACATATATTTCTGTACCTTGTGCTCCAGAAAAGTTATGAAATCTTATTTATTATCGTATCAAATGTTTAGCTTGCATGCGATATCCCATGTATTTTCACTAGAAGTCCACAAGTAAAACATATTTTTGCCATATGTATTTAACGGTAATCAGTGATAGGTTGTTAGAATAAGTAAATGTGTAATACATTACCAGGGTAGTAAATCCTTCGTCCATCACAATATACCGTAAGAGTGTCTAAGGCTCACCCTAGCTGGGGTTTACATTGTTGAACAACGTAATGCTTTTTGGTCGGTTTAGGTTTCTTAATTGTTGACTACAGGGACGAGTTTATAAGGAAGTGAGGAATTTGGGAAGGGTTTATTGATGGGTGCCGGGAGTGTGGTGGTGATGATGAAGGATCAGAGAAAATATATTATGTCGGAGGTCAATAGATCCTGGTGCTCGACCCAGAACCTTGACTAATCGTCTATAAGAAAGTGGTTGTTTATGTTTGGCCAAGTCCCAGCTTGGCAGGGGCTCTGGTCTTATGACACACTCTTATCTGGCTTTATTTGTCACTTTTTTTTTCCTTGGACTGAACTGATAAGAACATTAAGAGTTAGAAATCTATCTAAACACACTATGCCATCATATGAATTCTATGTTTTGAATTTGTAAATGATTCCTAAAATGTACATAAAGTCGATGTATCATTACACTTGACATATATTTCAAGACATTTATCTCTTCATTTTTGTCAATTTATCCAATAATGGCTTGTGTCAGTGTGTCTGTCCCTCAGTATAGCAAGTCAAGCATTACTCCACCGTACAACAACTACAAGGTCACAAATGAGGGGACAAATAACATATAGGTTGGTCACGGAAAATGCCTAATGAGCTGAGGAAAAGGAAGGACATTACATACACTGGCTTTATCAGTGAATCATTTTGTGATGGTTGTGAAATATTGGTCATGTGTAGAAGATGGTCCTTGTACATGAATCAGGACAAATATTAGTTTCATAATATGTTATAATGGTATATCTAGCTGGTGAACTGATATGTGATACAATAGATATATATGTGCATGTTCTATACTTCTCTTCAGAAAATCTTTGAAACTTATATCCGATTTTTCGCACATGCAGTCAAATTGTGTTTACGAGTTTGATAGATTTTCCTGATATTTGATATCTATAAGAGACACTGATTACTAAAAGCAATTTCACGATGGCAAAATCAGCCAACATTATCAACTGGTACGATGACGCAAGACGACTGCAGAAAGATGACCAGCGTCTCGTTGTACAGTGTACAATGGTGGCCAGTGATATTCACTGTAGGTATGCGCAAAATGATATACCTTGTGCAAATAGCAGGCAAATTAGAGGATCATCATAAGATTTAGAAATAGAACTATCAAGAAGGAGAAAGTCGTAGGTGAATTATTAGTCGAGATGTAAAGCCACATATTAACATTATGAGCAATGTGTACTGCTCCTCCTCCTCTGGCTTTTGATTCTTACTGTCAGATTTTAATATATATAAATAATGGAAGAGCAAGTCACAGCCAAGACAAATTCAGTTACTCGTGGGTTACTTGCCTTGCCGATGGTGACTTGTCACTCCAGGTGTAACTACTTACAGTTGGAGTCCGGTAACACCATTTCAATGGTATCATTTGAGAAACACAGTAAAGTGGCTGGACTGAAAAACGTGTTCTGCACTTCAACTGACTAATTATATGATAAGGATAAGGAGGAAAAATCGATTGTAAGGATGGAATCAGGGATGAAACATCTATAACTAGGAAGGTTAAAGATACAAAGATGGTGAAATACCTTGACCCGGGATCAGTAGCACCTGTGGCAATGGACACATCTTTGTAATGCTTAATCACTTACAACTGATCAACTTTAATACGAGAGTCTTAAGTACCGTCCAGCAGGGGAATATTATACAAATATTAACAGATAATATATCTATGTTAGACAGAGCCATATCTAGGAATTATCTCTACTTGGGACGTGTAACACCTGTGTGGATGGACACAACTTTGTAATGTTTGATCCATTACACAAAATAATGTCAACAATAGAGTTATACAACACGTTGTTGAAGATCATTCACGAAACATCTCTAGTGAATGATCATATTAGGTAGTACATGGCAGTTCTTCGAAGTAAACCAGAAAAATGATGCTGAGAGAAAAGTGACATAATAGGAAATGATTTATTAAATGTCTAGAAACTTTGATCTTCAAGTAGTCGTCTTGTGTTGGGTCATCTTTTAGACACCAAGAGGAGAACATAGTCTGTGTTTTGTAATCATTAATAAATATATATTCTCAACGCCTTTCATCACTTCTTCCAGACCTTAACGGATTTTGGCTGAACGATTTTGGCCCTGTGACGGCCACAAAATGCAGCACAATACACATTTATTACAAAAAAAAAAAAGAAATTTATCACATTCGTTATGTTTTTTACCGGAATCTTTAAGCTTTTAGTAGCATTTTTAAGTACATAACACATTCATCTGCCTCATTTACGTGCATATAGATATATCTACAAGTGTATATGTACATGTTTTATATCATTTATCTGAATTTAAAGTTTATCATGATATCCGTGTAGACAAAATACTAAACGATACCACAAGATATGTACAGTTGCTAAAAGATTATTCTGAACTTCTACCATGTTATGACACTCGACCCTGGCCTCCTGACCTGCCAGGGCAATAATCTGTTATTGATAAAGAATTATCATATTCTTAGTTGAAACCTAAACCTGCACCAGTGCGGTGGGTAATGGCTAATACAGAGAGAGAGAGAAGAGAGATGAGAGAGAGAGAGAGAGAGAGAAGAGAGAGAGAGAGAAGAGAGAGAGAGAGAGAGAGAGAGAGAGAGAGAGAGAAGAAGAGAGAGAGAAGAGAGAGAAGATGTTAACCGCACACTCCAGTATTTCTGGAAGCGTCAGTCAGAAGTAAACGTGTTTTCGTCACACAAGACAACGTGATCCAGAAGCCGTATCTTTATCACAATATTTAGGTATTGCCTCTTCTCCATGTTTGAGTTACTCAGAAGTGGTGTGGTGTGTGTGTGTGGTGTGTGTGTGTGTGTGTGTGTGTGTGTGTGGGCTGTGTCAGTCCTTGGAGTGAAGTGTGTTTTCGGACAGTGTGAGTGAGGGGCGCATCATCATCATCAGAGATGAATCATTATGCCAATAATTAGGGCGAGGCTAACCGACCTCAGGTCTCATCACAACACGGTATGGGGTAGTGGTGGTCTGTGTTTAATATTAGTATACTGAACTGATGGTACTGGTGAGTAATGGGTAAATGGGAGACAATTTCTCTTAACTTAATGTGAAAATAAGGAATAAACAAAACTAAATACCAAACGAGTATAACAATATATACACACAACAAAATTCCCGTAACACAAAGATGAAACAAACCAAAGATGTTGCCCATGTAATATGTGATATAAAATATCACACAAAAACAATAAAATACAATGAAGAAAATGCAAGGCTCAGATAATATAAGTAAAGAAAAGAGAAAGAGAACTAGAAAATATTGAAGTTTTCATACATGAAAATGACTTATAGACTAGGCTGTCCATCCAACAACAGATTAACGTATAATAGGAGATAAAAATCATAGATTTTACATCTTACATTATTAGATAAAAGACAAAGAAAATAATATATGCAAATCATGAATAAAGTGTATACTTATATAAGATTATGTAGTTAATGACACCAATAGAATAAGCACTAACATTCAAAAATATAATAATCTATGGAAATATAAAGTAAGACATCAAATCATGTTGCAGCAAAACAAGGATGGGATAAATCCAAGGCAAATAGATAACAAACAACCACATTTTTCTACAAACTCAGCAAAGATAAAGGCGAAGGTTTTAGATATGAGGAAGTACATACCATATTTCTTCAATACCTACAGTTTTGTAATTAAAGAAAAAAATATTCTTGAGCTTACTTATTGACGAGTCACTTATGCTAATTAACTTTGTTTTCAAGCTCATTATTGTTAGAGTATTTCCCATCATCTCTTATCTGCATAATTACTTCATCAGTATCATTAGGCTTACGTGGACCAATTACAGGTTATGTATGTAAATATGTTGCTTTAATGTTAAAGAATGAAATATGTCCTGGTTGATATGGCATGATTGTTGATGAAACCGTCCAGTTGATTTGGTCCCTAACATTGTGTTTAATGTTACCTATATATGTTATTGCTCATAGTTGTCTGAAGTCGTGCGTACAAGACTTTGTCCTTGGGAAAAACATGAAAAACAAGTTTTGGATTATTTTATTTTATCTTTTTTCAAACTGAAAACTCGCTGTAAAGTTTTCGTCAACAAACAGACAGCCAGACAGCACAAGGGTAATTAGTACCACCAGCTGTTGACAACGTGCACAATTAAAGCAGCCATTGCTCACGCGAGATTACTCCTGCTTTCCTGTTTTTCTTATATAGTCTTTGTATCGCTACACACACACACACACACACACACACACACACACACACACATACACACACACCATCACTGATGTCATTATGTTTCCACTACAAGCTACATTACACTCTCCACAAGAGGTAATTCTGCCCAGTGTACACCCTCTACCGTATACTGCCATCTTCACTATATTGATGTTTCATCTTCACTACACTAGTGCTTCAACTTCACCATGTTAATGTATCATCTAGGATATCAGATCAATGAAGAAACGAGAGTCGACTATATTTTTGTGTGGCTTCACTATATTTTTGCAAGTGCTGGTCTATGAAAGTTTACTTCGTCAAGTAAATCACTCATCTCACCAGATCGCAGAAATGACTCACGTCCGCGCTGCCCATCGGTACCCTGGCAAGGAATCCTTCCTTGAATTTTTCGAGGCTCACATCCAGCAAACCGGGGCTGTTAAAGATTGTATAAGCCGAACTGAGCTATATTTGCGATACTGTGAATTCTGCGAAGGGTTCGGGTACGAGAAAGCTGCCGTCCTGAACGTCGGGAGAACACTGGGACGGTGGGGCATCAAGGCAGATCGCAGACTTGGAGGACGTAACGGCCGCCACCAGGAGTACGCCTACACCAGAATTGCCTGGTTGTCCAGCAGTGAGGGCCTGGCCCAGGGAGGAAAGCGGTGCCTTCCAGAATGCCAAAGGCCTTCCAGGAAGAGATCACGTCTGGATATCGAACCCGTGCACGAGAGAGTAGTGGTGAAGATCCAGACTCGGCATCAAGATGATGATGACCTGTGCGAAGGCGGACCCAGCAAGGAAACTGGTGTAGTTGACACAGGAGCAGCCGCCATCCCCATCAATGTTTCTTTGGCTCCCACCAAACAACGGGGCAAAGTGATGCCTACCACTGAATTGGTGACCTTGATCCCCTACTTCTATGGGGATGAATCAGGCCTGGTGGATCCCGACGTACTCGTACTGGTCGTCGATGAAGACCCTGATGTGTCCGTCGCTGCAACTAGAGGATCAGCAGCACCTGCAGCAGCAGCCGACCCTAAAGCTGAAGCGGCCGTGTTGAAGATTAAAGTCCACACCACCAACATTCATCCCTGAAATTCCTTGAACCTTAAGTTCCCGTCGTTGAGATTGGAGAATCTCCTCCTCCAGCAGTCGACCCTGTTATACCCGGTCCTCAGAAGACACTTCCTATGGCAAAAGTTTTCATTGAGTTGCAAATTATTGACAAACTATTGTACGGATGAAGCGGTTATCATAAAGGATTAAATCCTTAGGAAAAGTTCCTACCATTTATCAGTCCCATCTACTGGGATGAAAAAAAAAAAATAAAAAAGATACGTCCATTCTGTTGGGGGCCATAAACATGGCCCAAATGGACCCTAAGTCGAACTGCTGACCTCCTAGTGGTAGGGTCCGGGCAACTTTGAGGGAACATTAACCCTCAAAGGCTAACAGCAGTCGCACAAGAGCAATAAAAATTAATCATTATTAGTCATTTACAATAATCACAGACGATGGTTATAGCCTCGCCCATTTATCATCTCATTCGCTGTGAACGAAATCATAGGCGACTCTGATTGCACCTACATCTATCAGTTTTCCTATTTATTCAACCATCTATCTATCTGTCTATCGTCCTTGTTTGAAGGCTTTCTATATCATGTAAATCTTAGCCATTGAAATGTCCTGAGATCAATGTCGAAGAAGTGAACAAAAGAAATCTAGTTTGGACTGAAATACTTAGCCCCGTTTTTGCATATTTTCTCACCATTTATCCACCATTCACTCCTTTTAAGGATCTACGAAGTAACTTCAGAGTTGTATTACAAAGATATGAAACATGTCACCAACTCACTGTTTTGTGAATATTTCCTGCTATATTACATCTCTCAGTTTCTAAATGCAATCATCGGATGATTATGGTTGTGTCTACACACTCCGGCCATCTGGCCAACCTTGTACATATGATCATTTAAACTCTGACATTTTAACAAATTGTTGCAAAACGACTCCATGAAACGCGAACTTAAAATTCATCCATTTAACTCGCTCATTCATTAACGAACATTTAAACATCATCATTTGAACGTAAATCTTCCAGCTGCATTATGTCAAGAAAGTCCTTTTAGATATGTCATTAGATTAGGTTAGGTTAGGTTTTGATTAACCTTGTCAATTAAACACTTTAATACTACCATGCAACAGTGAACTTTTACACACCGTCATATTGCAGCTGTTGTATGAAATGCTTCACATAACTAAAGAATTTTAAAGTGAATTATTTTAACGATATTCTTGGAATTTTGCACTTTAAGATGAACCTTTAAATTCTGACTGTAGAGGTACACATGGCCTTTAAATTCCACCGGAGCAATGGAAGTCTGTACAATTAATTTAGCTCTGCCACTGAACGCGAACTTTTAGATTTAGCTGGGCGGCCTCTTATTCCCTGGCTGCCATTCATACTTTGTCCTTTTAAACTGTGTTTATATCGCTCTCATTCACTCTTAATTTCGATCGTCTCTGATATTTCAGTCGTAAAATTTGTTCATGTTGCCATATTGCTTTAGTTAAGGTTTATGGTTAAACCTAAAGATTCTACAGTGTTTACAGTGACGGAGCCACCTGTATGCTGTACCAGACAACCAGTAATGTATGGTGACTGACGTCTACAGTGACGGAGCCACCTGTATGTTGTACCAGACAACCAGTAATGTATGGTGACTGACGTCTACAGTGACGGTGTAGGACTCACGCACACTACCGTTAATTTTTCATTAGCTATTTGTTATTATCATTTTACTGTGAGTTACATAGATGCATGTTGCCACGGGCTCACTGTTCCCACGGGCTACTGTTAATCAGGATGTTTGAACACGTAAGAGCTGATCTGTTGTTTGAACACGTAAGATCTGATCTGTTGTTTGAACTCGTAGTTGAATGGGTGTTGACGGACTCCAATATAACCCCTGCCAGTGTGACCTGAGGGGACACACTGGCCAGCATCGTCACACTGTTCACTAGAATGTGTCGCAGTGTGTCATAAGACTATACCCCAGAGTACTACATATGGATGTACACGTTTTTTTGTAATAAATCTACAAAGGCCGCCTGATCTTCATTGAGGACCACAGATGAAGACCTGATTTTCTTCCTATCAACTCAACCTTACAGAGAAGGATTGGAGGAGGGTCATAGGTCTTGGGTGGGGTCAACCTTGGGGCTTCATTGTCAATCAAGCAAAATAAGTGAGATGATTATCGAAGAAAGATAGATTTTTGTGTTGATTTTAACGATCAGTGACCTATGAGTAAGGTCATAAGTTTTGCTTGATTTATAAAGGTATAAACCGTCATGACATTAATTAGTTCTTGATACTGATGACTTAACCAAACAAATCTGTTGCATTTGGACATCAATGATAAGGATATTTCAGTGTGTTTATGTTAATCTGTACTACTCGCCGCTCAATGAAATTCATTTAATCAAGGGCATAAATTTCAGGATGAGTAATGCAATCTATTGGTCACTGATACATGTAATACAAAATGATTTTCAAACTTCAAAGGATTATAAGAACGTATGCAAAGTGAAATTATGGATTCTGATCTCCTTGATCTACTGTTGATAAAATTTGTAAACAATTCACTTTCTTACCCACATAATAACGAAATAATGAAAGTTACACCAGAATAGATATTTCATGCAGTTTCAAGGAGAAACAAACTAGCTCAACTAAATTATTTAAACAACGTGGCAACATGAGGAAAAGAAAAAAGCTTTGGAATTGTTTTACATCTTGTACGACATTTTTACTTCATAATAAAAGTATTCTCTTAAACAGGGTCATCTTGGGGCTCAGCGAGGCCATTCCTCTCAAATTACAGTCTGCGTACAACATCCAAATATATTAGTGCGAATGGAAAATTTAGGTAGGCTAAACATTAACTGAAAGCATCAGGGGAGACCCATTATGAAGAAGACCAAAGTAACTTGTCAACTTTACCTTTTACTGCAGATAATATCTGAAGAATTCATTTCAATGAGTCCTTAACCTTACAGAGATGCAGAAGTGTCTTGTTCCTCTGAAAAATATAAAGAACAAAATGCTAATCAGCAGCGTAGTTACAAGAGGATGGAGGGTAGGCCCCAGGAACCACCGACTGTTTAGGGTTTTTATGATATCCAATTCTGCCTAGCTCCTAGGTTGCCATCCAGTCAATTTGGCCATGATAATCTTGGCAAATCTATCCCTAAGGGTCCCAAATATCTAAACGCCAGTGGTAAATAGCACCTCGACTTAACTCAAAATATCACATACTGTTTACTTGACGCTTATAGAACCTAGCTTTCATGTGGTAATCAATAAGATTTGAAAAAGATCTTTGTCTAAATACAACACAAACACTTTAAACAGCTAATGATAGAAATGAAAAGAAAATTACTAATTAATAAAAACAAATATAAACAAACCTGTAACTTTTATTCTGTCCCTTAGCACCATGCATGTCTGTTCAAACAAAACAAACTGACCAAAAATAATTCTTTATGAACGTCTCGATTAACTAGAATTTCCCAAGAAACAATAACATATAAGAGAAGTTTTAGTGTGCAAATAAAACAAATACTTAAAACAGCTAACACAAAAGTAAAAAATAGATATCATAAATGATCATAAATTAAAGCCAGTAACTATCAATAGCTGTCGCTTACACTCACGACTGGCTGACCCGTACCATATTTTGGTCTTCCGCTTCACGTACAAATCTTGGCCTATAACAATTCTAAATTATAATTAACATAATTTTCTTTAAGCATTATATTACAATTTTCTTATGTTAATGATAGTATAACAAACAAACAAAAACTGTAGAACTATCAGAAGACAAATTTCAGGCAGCAACTATGAACCAGCGGGAAGGTTTGAACATTTCTCTCCTGCTCCTGCCTCTCTCTCCGTGTCCCATATGGCCTTCCCATACACCAAGATGATATATATATATACATATATCTGGCCAATTCCCTGATCAACTTAGTTAAAGTAGGTTGCATAAAATATACAAAATCACTAACCTCATTACAGGTTACTATATCATAAGAAATAATTTCATAGATTTTTGTTTATTCTCCATAGATTTGAGACACTTTAAAAGCCTAGCTTGTATACTAAGATTTTCATCCTCTGAGCGAAGCCATACAATAACCGTCCTTATCTACTCTGAGCATTGGATATCCTCCTGATGATCAAGATTGCTGTTTTGGTTGTCCGTTTCCCTTGTTACTGCTGCGCCTCACTGCACACCTTACATGAGTGCCTTCCACAGTATTAGGGACAGCTGCTGGGCCTCACTGTAGCTACTTCTGGGACGGTTGCCAATCTTCCTCGTATTCCCTCATGACCACAGCGCCAAACCGACTCCCGCCATCAGGCCGAAACACACAAACATTTCTGACAAAATTGAGACAACCGCTTTCGCGTCAGTTTTGACACCAAGTGAATTTATACGACAATTACGTTCAAGATGCTTGGTTTTTCGTTCATGGATTGAACAGAAGCAACCAACGATGGTTGCTACTGCCCAATCCATGAAGTCCCCCCCACCACGGAAAGGTAACCAAGCTTCGGGGGGGATGGGTGTTTACCCTGACGCCAACAGAGAAACTCAATATAATATTTTTATTACAACTTTCCTTAATCTTGAAAAATGAATCAATCAGAGGGAAGAATAGCCCCAGCTATATGAAGATTGGCTAACCGAATCCTTGCACATTGTGTAGAAAGTGATTTCTTTGAGGGTTGCTTTATGGAAGGCACGGTAGCCTCGGAAGAGTTTCATTTTTTCTTTGAAGACGAAGGAAATTATCCCCGTAAATTTATGTATTTTTTTGGCGGGATAATGTTCTCATTTTTTCTCTTTGTTTTTCAACGTCCCTACGTAGATATTATGTGTCATCCACTACTGGGAGAAAGCCAGACTTCCGCTAGATTAACGTAATCCTTGGCGGGGCGAAACTAAAGTTGTCTTGGTGTTGGTTCCTCAGTGATAACCCAAACACAAACACAAACACGCCTCCAGTGTCCACTCTAGGGCCGTGTTCTCTTGCAGCACCAGCAGGAAGAAAGAACTCAGGTTCCTCACCAACTGAATCTTTTGGCACGGGGAGCGTGTGTCATCTCGACACGCCTTTTAACGCCCGTGCGTGGTGCGGAGTGCAGTCGGTCTGTAACGTAGGACATGTCATGTGTTATTGGTCCCAGTCGGTCTAGAACGCTGGGCCTGACATGTGTTGGGGGACCAAGTCGGTCTTGAATGGTGGGCCTGGCGTGTGTTGGGGGACCAAGTCGGTCTTGAATGGTGGGCCTGACAGGTCTTGAGACCTGCCATGTCTCCCTGAAGGTGGGCCTGACAAGTGGGGTGGGCTGCATTTCCTCATGGATGGTGGGTCTGGTAGGGCGTGTGGGCTGCAGTGCCACTTGAGTGGGCGAGGTCACTTGGTCAGCATCAGTGGGACGGTGAGGTTTCACTTTTGCACAGTGACCGTTGACGGAAAGTGGTGTCATGTTGGCAAGAAGTGCCTTCTTGTAGGAGGCATAGCAGGGGTACTGGATGACGGCAATCCCGCGGTGGTTCTCGTACGTGGATGCAGCCAGGATACTTCTCCGTGGTGGGGCTCGCTTCGTGGTTGGTGGATGTGGCCCTCCCCGCCACATGGTCACAGTGGTTGACCTAGTTTACGTCAACACATTACGAGGTCAACCTTCACCAAATCCATATGGCCTTCATACCAGCTTCACCCATATTCCATTTCCTCCAATTCCACTTCTGGGTATTCCACCTCCATATCCACACAGCCAAATTCCACCCCATCCATGACTTCCACGTCCGGGTATTCCACCAATTCCACTCCATCCATCTCTTCAACGTCTGGGTATTCCACCTCCATATCCACACAGCCAAATTCCACTACATCCATCACTTCCACGTCTGGGTATTCCACTTCCATGTCCACGCAGCCATAGCCCATGTCAAATACATGGACATATTCAAATTCCATCTCCTGGACAAAGGAGGATCGTCCTACCTCCTTAGTGAACATTATTAAATTGAAGTGTTCGAGGAAAGGTTGAGGGAGCTTGCAAGGCGGAGCAGAGATGTTCACTCGACAGAGGTCACAGCTCAAATGATGCTCTCGGTCCCGGCTCCCGCCCTTATATAACCTGGGAACTGATCATATCCTAGCATAGCTTAATATAGAGAAGTCTAATATAGTGAAGTCAATACTTAAATACAGTTAAGTTTATTTCTCAATAGTTTAATACATGTGCCTCACAACAGTTCCTTCACCCGTACAATGTCCCGTCACATAACACAAGGATTGTCATTATAATTCGTTTTTATCAGCAAAAATTAGATTAAAGTAACTAAAGATAAGTGTTTTAATATGTTATGTGTGTTCTCTGTCATCATAAAGATGGCCATCTACCCTGATGTGTAAAGAAAACATCAATTTTGCCGAGGCTGTGGTGAAGATAAGAACACAATGATATGATAATGTGGTCATACAATGGTGTAGTCAAGATGTTGTGTTAGAACTATGTAGTGAAGATGGGAGTGTAGTGAAGAGGTGGATTTAGTGAAAATATATATGTTTCTTCACGCTGAGCCATTCCATATAGATGAATATATCTATAATCTAATTGCGGTAAATTACCATATGACTTTAACGGCACCAGCCAGCAGGAAAAATATCGGATATAGGAGTGACTGAATATTTTGTCGGGTACAGAAATAATTGAATATTTGGTACGATCGATCAAAATGCTTTTTATAGGCAAATAATTTCTGATTTTTCAAATGATTTTTTCCATCTGTTGGAACTGGTGTAAGTAATTAAAGATTTGAAAACCGATGGAAAAGTTTAGTTTAACGCTTTTACGAATGTCTTGCTGCGTGTTTGGGAACAGTAGTAAACTACAGGAATATATTGGTCTAATGTCCCCTGCTCGTCCAACAGCAGATATTGTATGGTCTGAGACATTATTTCTGGTGGAGGTGGATTCTCTCCGGCATTGCGTAAATCACTTCCACAAACTTGCGCCATTTTGCACAAATACAGATCCGATATGATGCATTTCCTAGCTCTGTTACGTTATGGACCCTATTCATCCTAACCTAACCTAGCCTAAATAAAAAGGTGTGGAATAATGTGCAACATTTCTCCTTCATTACAAGTGATAATAAACCTAGGCTATACAGCAACCAGGAACGTCCATATTTGTCTAACTTCTCACATGTCTGTGTCATCTGTCTGCAAACATGTCGACCATTACCATGAGGGCAATTGCGGCTTTTGATTTTGAATATCACACGTTTCCTCTCTGCCGTGAGATCTTCATACTTAAATAAAATGGTGCGCCGTAAGAAATATAAGTCTATCTAAGGTCAACTATATCGCTTAGTTCCATCATCAGTTTCTAAGAAAACTGAAAAGGTGAGGTCCCACCGAGATCCGAACTCGGATTGCTGGATTTAGAGTCCAGAGTGCTAACCCTTACACCATGGGACCTGATAAGAAAAGATGTGATTTCATCTAAATGTTTTACATATAATCAACCAGAGGCCATTCCTCCCTCCCTGCCTGCAGGGTTCAAGGTTTTCTAGAAGGTTCTCGAAGATTCTGGGTAGGAACTGCCATTGAGAGGACGTAGTTATACGTATCATTAATGATATAGTTGTTGACAGTCTGATTTAGAAAGATAGATAGATAGATAGATCGATAGATAGATAGGTAAAAAACAGATATTAGATATATCGATAGATACGTAAGGCTGTATATGTCAATTTTCAGAGAAATCATTGATATCTGCGTTATTCTGCAAGAAATACATGTACATGGATGTAGTGATAATATGGGTTAGGTATAAGACCAGTCGTGTTGAGATTGTAGTGAATGTGACCATCGACTTCAACCTTAATGGTGTAGTGAAGATAAAGTTGTAGTGAAGATAAATCTTGAAGTGACTCATAAGGTTGTTGTGAGTACAAGGATGCATCGTAAATGAGTACTTCCTACCTGAAAGTCAACAATTACAAAATTGATCAAGTATAACAACATCCTCGGACAACCAACTACAAACACCAACCATAGAGTGAACCTGACTGTCACCTAACGACGACCTCTCAAAGGTAATGATCTTACCAGAATCTTCGAGAACCTTCTAGAAAACCTTGAACCCTGCAGGCAGGGAGGGAGGAATGGCCTCTGGTTGATTATATGTAAAACATTTAGATGAAATCACATCTTTTCTTATCAGGTCCCATGGTGTAAGGGTTAGCACTCTGGAATCTAAATCCAGCAATCCGAGTTCGAATCTCGGTGGGACCTCATCTTTTTAATTTTCTTATATATAGAATAATGGGGTTATCATCACCAGCCAGACGCCATTCCTCCCTCCTTGCCTGCAGAGTTCATAGTTTTCTCGAAGGTTCTAGAAGATTCTGGTGAGATAATTGCCATTGAGAGGACATTGTTATACTTCATATATCAATGATTTTATTATTGTTGACTTTCAGATAAAGATAGATAGATAGATAGATAGATAGATACATAGTTAGATTGCTAGATTGATAGAGCGATATTTAGATAGGTATATAGATAGATAAGTTTCATCAATACTGTATCTTACGCTAACTCCTGTGGCTGGACATATGCTATACCAACATTGGTAAAACCTCCAGTAGACCTTAATGTAAAGCAAGATAATAACAAAACCTGCAATAAAAGAATACGATCAACTCCCCAGTGCAGAAATATTGTGACCAGAAAGTCTTCTAGCAAGATGTCAGACGCTTCCACGGGAATCACAAACATAACATTAAATATTTGAACATCGACAATAACAAAACTAATGATGATAATGAAACTATAACAACAAAATTGATAAACTAATAGAAAATTGTGTTCTAGATCATGCCCCTAGAAAATAGAAACTTTAACGAGAATTATGAAAAGAAATACCCATCTGGCTGATACGACACAGTAAAAGAACCATCCCACAACCAACTCTAAACTGAACTTAACTGTCCCCTAACAACGTCCTCTCAATGGTATTTATCTTACCAGAATCTCGTAGAACTTTCCAGAAAATCAAGAACTCTGTTGGCAAGGATTGAGGAATGGCCTCTGGCTGCTGATGATAACCACATTATTCTATATATATACTTTTACCTACAACCGAAGGTTGACCGGCCAGCCCAAGTGGCTACAGAGGTTGTATCCATGAAAGAAACGGACCCACCAGCAGACGAATTCGGTTGGCAGGTTGTATCGAAGAAGAGGAAAAAGAAGGTTGCCCAACCAGCCCAACCAGAAGGGTGTAGCAAAGAAACGAAAGAAGGCTGCCCAACCAACCTAGGTGGTAGTAAGGATGGCTGCTCCACAACCCCAGGTCGTTAGGCAGACTGTAGCCATGGAAGAAAGGAAGGCTGGTCATCCACCAACCCAGGTACCGAGTGAGCGTGTAGCTATGCTGGCTGACCCACCAGCCCGGGTAGATAGCTGCACCCAGATGGCTATGTCGGGTGCAGCAGAGAAGCAAACCCCACAACTACTTCACGAGGTTTGGAAGCCTGCACCCAAAAAGATGAAGACGAAGGTTCCCACACTACCCAATGCACCACCACAGGTCTAGAAAGGAAAAAGGTGGACAGAATGGCTGGAGGTCCCACTCCAACAACAAAATCACCTTAGGAGCCAAGTTCATCCATTATTGAATATATATATATATATATATATATATATATATATATATATATATATATATATATATATATATATATATATATATATATATATATACAAACTACATTGCAACTTACATATAAATAGAATCATCAAGCTTCACTATATTAGCTTTACTATATTTAAATATAAACAAGGTCTAACCGAGGTTACTTGGTTGAGCAAGATGTGAGAATATCATCAAATGGGCCTCCAGCCCTGGGTTGAAATTGTCGTTCTGACGTATTTCGAGTTCAGTGCTGATACAGGACCATTGATTAGAGGACTACCTTGTTAGTCTGTGTAACTTCGCCTGACCCAATCCACGTCTTCAATGGCTTTCTGTTACTACAAACGGGATTACAAAGGAAAGGCTTCCTTTGTTAGTTTCATGAATACCTTCGTTCAAATGAAGGGAAAGACTATTACTATGAAGCGGTACCTTATCAGCAGGAAAGAGCTGCAGCAACGGTATGAAAGTTACTGCAAGATACATAACGAGCCCGTGGCTTCCAACGTAAACATCGGCCGCCATTTGGGTTCCCTCGGCATCATGTGTGACACCAAGATTGGACCCGTTGGGAAACAGGAACGATACTATTCTGGTATCATGTGGCTCGATGGCGCAGGATCACCAACTGAAATGCAAAGAAAATGGAGAAAGCCGCCCAAACGTATCATGAAGGCCGTGCAAGAGAAGATCGAGAGGAATCGGTTGAGAGACGATATCGCTCACAGTATATTGAAATTTATCCCCAAGACTTCCCCTGATCTCCAGACACAGCCAGTCACAGAGACCACCAACCCCGCTTCCCAGACACAGGAAGTCACAGAGACCACCAGCCCCGCTCCCCAGACACAGCCAGTCACAGAGACCACCAGCCACGCTCTCCAGACACAGCCAGTCACAGAGACCCCAGCCCGCTTCCCAGACACAGCCAGTCACAGAGACCACCAGCTCCGCTCCCCAGACACACCCAGTCACACAGCCCACCAGCCCCGATCCCCAGACACAGCCAGTCACACAGCCCACCAGCCCCGTCCCCCACACAGAACCACAAGATCCTGATATTGTGGAAGCAAATGAATTTCTCGATGATTTTTTGCTTTCACTGGAGAAGAACTGATGAGTTCCTTATAGACAGAACAAAATGTTAAAAAAAGAATCTATATAAGTTCACTTATGGAGTGAGATCTTTGACGGAGCTGTGCTGCCTATAGCACAGCCTACCAAAGGGTGATCTTTGCTGTCGTGCAGTAACCTCATGAGGGCGGAGTCCGGCTACACTTTCTTTACCGAGGAAAAGATCTCTGCACTAATAGACAACTGTCCTAGCAAAACTTATATGAGATGAATAGATAGATGCTCTAATGATCGAAAATATACAAGTTTTAGGAGGACTGACAACTATATACATTTGGTTAGCCAATCTTCATATGACTGGGGCTATTCTTCCCTCTGATTGATTCATTTTTCAAGATTTATGAAAGTTATAATAAAAATATTGTATTGAGTTTCTCCGTTGGCGTCAGGGTAAACACCCATCCCCCCCGAAGCTTGGTTACCTTTCCGTGGTGGGGGGGACTTCATGGATTGGGCAGTAGCAACCATCGTTGGTTGCTTCTGTTCAATCCATGAACGAAAAACCAAGCATCTTGAACGTAATTGTCGTATAAATTCACTTGGTGTCAAAACTGACGCGAAAGCGTTTGTCTCAATTTTGTAAGGTATGCAGTGAGGCGCAGCAGTAACAAGGGAAACGGACAACCAAAACAGCAATCTTGATCATCAGGAGGCTATCCAATGCTCAGAGTAGATAAGGACGATTATTGTATGGCTTCGCTCAGAGGATGAAAATCTTAGCCGTGAAAATCAACAAGTAAAATAACTGGTAGTTAGTGGTAGTGAAGTGGAGTTACCGTATTTCTGTGGTCTTAATAGTAAAACGAAACTTTTCGTTTTCTCCATCAATCTAGAGGTGTTGTAGAGCACCATCCTTAAGGTTGTAAGGTAATGGTAACTTCAAGTCTATGACCTCGGCAAATTTGTGATGGAAAGTGCTGGAAATGTGGTAATGTATATAATATAAATTATATATAGTTGTATAATAAATGTGTATTAAAATTTTGTCTTCTCTGTTCCCGTTCATTGATTCAAATACAGGTAAGTTTTCTCTCTAACGAGGTTGGATAAGCTACGTGCACTCGGCTTGTAAATGTGGTGACTTTCCCTTCATTACCACAATGTTGTGCTGAACTGAAGATGTAGAATTCCGTAGACGAAACTAATATAGGAAATCAATCTACATCAAAAATTGAACGTATGCATCTTTAGATGGACATAAAACAAACGGACGGAGGGGCACAGTGGAGCAAATGGATTTCAATATCACCACTTAAAGTAGGCCTTTCAACTAGTTGTGGCTTTAAAGCAAACTTTTTCTAGCCAAGGTTTAGTTAACACCTAAACTAATCCCCACGACCTTACCTTAAGAAATATTTTCAGAAGGTACTGTCTGAACATATTTCTAAGGTAAGGTCATTTAGGTTTGGTTTAGATGCTACCTTAATCTAGGCTAGAAAAAGTTTCCTTTGCTTCAGAGCCCCAACTACGTAGACGGGCTACTGTTGATATTAAACAGTAACAGAAAGGTGATAAAACTGAGATGAAATGAATAAAAATATAGAATGGGTCAGTTGAAAGTTGAAGTATTGGCTAAATACAATTTTTGACAGATCCAAATGCATCCTAAGGTCAGTCACTTAAATCACAATGTTGAATATCATTTTAATTGTTGGAACTAGTTACAGGAAGTAAAAATATCAAGCTTAAAGGGATGCCATTACAATAACTTTATATACCTGTATAGGATCTCTTAAACTTCTTTTCCCTAAAGCTGAATGGATTTAAGTCATTTAATCTGCTCTCTGAATTTGTGTCTCAGACCAGTAATCATCTTTGGAGATTACCTGAGTAATTTCTCCATTCAATGTCTTCCTTTTCAAATTAGTTGACGACCAAAGCAGTACAATATCCAGGCTGGGATGGCTATGTTTTGGGAAGGCGAGAGGTCAGGTTATGCAAGAATGTTAGAAATGGCTTCCATCAGTTTCTACCCTATCTACTCTAAAATTTTGGGTTATTAGAACTTAGAGCTTTATGAGTAAATATTACTGAAAGTTGGTTTAAAGTTGTCTGACCCAACATAACAACACCTTGGTAATGGTGACCTGATGAAGGATACTGAACCTAACCTAACCTATATTAACACCTGACTACTGATTATATGATCAAGGATGCCTTAGCTATCCTAACTTTAACGTTAAGCTCTATCTCACTTTCCTTAACCTTCATTTTAAGGATAACATCAAAAGGGAAAACTCTTTAACATCGACGATAATATATTCTATGTACTCAAGTGATTAAAGTGGGTGGAGCCGTCCCAACATTACTTAGTAAAAATGGGCCTGGATAAGCAACACAAACGTATTAGGCTTTTATGATTTTTTTTTTTATTTTCTGTTTGATTTTGATGAAGAACAAATTTCATTATTACTTGAAAACTCATTGCCCTCTAGATGTAATTTGATTTACTACTTTCTCAATGTAATAAATACAAAGGTTTTCACCACTATTCAGTATTTTATCTTTCTTTAATAAGCACCTTTTTTGTACGTATAATCCACTCCTGCCATTTTATTGATATCTGCACACACACACACACACACAACACACACAAACATAATATTATATATATATATATATAATATATATATATATATATATATATATATATATATATATATATATATATATATATATATATATATATATATATATATATATATATATATATTATATATATATATATATATATATATATATATATATATATATATATATATATATATATATATATATATATATATATATATATATATATATATATATATATATATATTATATATATATATATATATATATATATATATATATATATATATATATATAATATAAAATTCTTTTTTTTCAAACTATTCGCCATTTCCCGCATCAGCAAGGTAGCGTTAAGAACAGAGGACTGGGCCTCTGAGGGAACATCCTCACCTGGCCCCCTTCTCTGTTCCTTCTTTTGGAAAATTAAAAAAAAAAAAAAAACAAGAGGGGAGGATTTCCAGCCCCCGCTCCCTCCCCTTTTAGTCGCCTTCTACGACACGCAGGGAATACGTGGGAAGTATTCTTTCTCCCCTATCCCCAGGGAAATATAATATATTATATATATATATATATATATATATTAATATATATATATATATATATATATATAATATATATATATATATATTTTATATATATATATTCCTATGAGTCCACGGGGAAAATGAAACATGAAAAGTTCCCAAGTGCACTTTCGTGTAATAATCACATCATCAGGGGAGACACAATAGAGAAATATAACAGTCAGTTGATATACATCGAAGAGACGAAGCTAGGACGCCATTTGGTAAACATGTGATTGTCCAAAACATACAACGAGCGTTCATAAACTTATCATTTTACAAAACTTATCTACAATAAACTTATCTAATTTGTATAGACCATCACTAATATCAAGATTATAATTCTTTGTGTATTTGATAATAAAAGATTCAATGATATTTTTCTTGGTAATAGAGTTAGAGTTAATAACTGAGATAGCGTTACTCCAGTCAATACAATGGTCATAGTTTTTAACATGATTAAACAAGGCATTTGATTCTTGTCCCGTTCTTATACTATATTTATGTTGCTTAACTCTAACAGAAAGATCCTTACCAGTCTGACCATCACAAAATTTTTCACTGTCTCCACATGGCACTTTATAGATGCAACCAAATGGCGTCCAAGCTTCGTCTCTTAGATGTATATCAACTGACTGTTACATTCTCTATTGTGTCTCCCCTGATGATGTGATTATTACACGAAAGTGCACTTGGGAACATTTCGTGTTTCATTTTCCCCGTGGACTCAAAAGCCAGAACATCTATTGTAGAATCTAGATCGTTCTGAACCATAGAAGGAAGATGTTGGATCTTTACTTCATCGATGATTGGTAAGTTGATGTTTTGGGGAATTCGTCCTAAACTCGGGATAGTTCTATCAATTCGTCCCAAATAATGATCATGAGTGCCGAACAATTTGAAACTGGAACTGATAAGAGTATATTGTTGTCCTAACTGAATGTGTCCCAGAAACAAATAAGATTTGGGATGATTAGGTGGGCAATGAATAAGAACATTTTGTGGGTCTGGGAAAAACAGTACGTGATACTGGTCCATACTTTCAATCCAAGGTTCATTAACAACAATATCCTTAAAGGAATAAGAACGAAGAACATTTTGTTGACGCCCAAAAAGTAGTTGGCACTCACATGAATTTGTTTGTAAATTATGGAAAACCAAGGTATGGGGTGAGGAGGGGGAGATGGGAGGAGGTGCAAATCAAGTTGTCAAGCAATGGTTTATGGCACAATGCTAAATCATCCATGGAGAGATGTGCAATCAATGAGGAATAAATATTTCATAATAGAAAGTTTATGTTATCAGCAAGGACGATAGTCTTTTGCAACTCTTTTGTATAATTAAAAGGGAATGGTATTACGTTCACAAGGCTGTAAGTATTGGAGTCAGTGAATGGTATGTGGATAATGACCGCTTCGAGGATCACGTCAACCGTTAGTAAGGAGTAATAACTGGCCACGTGATGCAGAGGGAGAGCTGGGGTGTAACCGAATTTCATCATTGCTTGTTTAATGATACGTGTGAGTTCCGAGAAGGGAAAAAATGATGTTGTGACAACTTGGTTTACCAGATTATTAACATCTTCCAATAAGCCAGTGAAATAATGCGCATAATAAGTGATTTGGATATATTAACTATCACCATATGTAGAAATAGTTACCATAGCATATATAGTATTAACAGATTTTGACAGTAATTCTACCTTTTGTGTCAAGTTATTAACAGTTAACATTGTCATTCAAATATTTAGAATGTTGTTTTAAGATCTTAGCTTTAGCCTCAATATACCTGTTGTTAAGAAGTTGTTGAAATTGTAAGGATCTAACCTGATTCCTAACTGAATTAAGTTCTTCCTGAGTAGCAATACCAAACAAATATGATTGGAGGGAACCTACAAAATTAAGCAGACCTCTCTTGCTTCTCCTTTGCTTTTTCATGTTCATCCTGGCATTAGTATTTACTGGAGATTCAATGTCTTGTATTATGTCATACAGAATCACACAGGTACTATTCAGTTTCCAGGTCCACTGGTTTAACAAAGTCGGAGGAGGAGCAACACTAGAGTTTCTGATGGACGCACTGGTGTAAAACTTGAGTAGGGTAGACCGTAAGCGAGGTAAGGCCTCCATTAGTTTTACTAAATTACGGTAAGTGTAGGGTAGATCCTCCAGGCCCAACTTAACTGTGTCCCTCACGAGGCGGACCCGGCGGGGAGTTGTAAGAAGGGCGCCTGGTACTGCCATGGTGTCATATATAGGAAGACACCATAATGACATGAGAAGGAAGAACCTGTAAAATGATAAACCTAGCAGCTTTTTAAAGGCGAGGTCTTAATGATGTTTGTGTGGTGGTGATGTGAGGGTAGTCGGTCTTGGTGTGGGGACAGACTGAACAGTGGTAGAAGTTGGTTGGTTGACATTGTTCGTGGGTTGGGAAGTACTGACTGGTGTGGGACCGGGATGATCATGTTCAGAATACTATACAACTTTCAAGTGGTCCTCATGTTCTTCACGAATGTCACCTGTAAACTTATGTCCCTTTAAATGAGCTAAGACTCTATAAGGATCAGAAAATTTGGGGTAAGGTTTAGGAACTTCACTTCTGGAGTTAAATTCCTGCACCATTACCAAGAGTCCGGGAGCTACGTACCTTTGGTGGTTTCGCGGATTTATCAGCCTGGTTCGTGAAGGTTGTAGTGGCTTCACCTAGATTTTCCTTGATCCTTTGATGAATCAATTGAGTCGTGCGATATTTTTCCGCTACAACTGATTTCTGGACCGCTGGACATGAAGGAGGGGACGCTATTATGTCATACGGCAGCACTTTATCAAAACCATGTAAGGCGTGGAAGGGTAAGTCTCCAATTGACTTATGATATGGTACATTTAATGAACATTAGACATCAGACAGGTATTCATCCCATTCATCATGATCAAAATTAATGTTGGTGGGAAGACACTGGAGGATCTTACGGTTCAGCCTTTCTGCCAGGCCATTCGAGGCTGGGTGATGTGCCATTATATTACATTTACTTATATTATACAATTTACAGAATTCTTCTAATAATGAGTTATTAAATTCCCCACCATTATCTGTGACTAAAATCTTCGGCGCATTATGTCTGTCTAAGATATGTTTTTTGAACGCCTCAGCGACCGTGGCTGCGTCTTTATTTTGAACTGGAACTAATTCACAATATCTCGTGAAGGCATCAGTAATTACTAAAATGTATCTGCAGCCTGCCATGGACCTAAGAAACCTCCTAATATGTCCATATGAAGTCTTTCCCATGGGTATGAAGGTAAAGGATATTTCAACACAGTCTGCGGGGTAGTGGGACTTCCCTTGTGTGTCTTACAGGTTTGGCACCTCAAAATATGATATGTAATGTTTTTATGTATCTTGGCCAAAAATACCTCAAACGAGTTTGCTTATAGCATCTATCTGCGCCTGGGTGTGCGGCCTGGGTTGAATCATGTGCTAACTTCAAGAAATCCTGTACTAATGTTGTTGGAATTATTGTCTGTTTAACAACACGGGCGAGCACTCCTAATTTCGCGTCCCTGCACAATACTCCCTCACTGTGCTAAATACAATTCTCTGACTGGAACAACAATTGTTTAGCATCCAAGAAAGATCTTATACCCTCTAGGAATTCTATGACAGGACTCCAGACTGGGTCATCCCGTTGATGCTGTCTCAACCTCTCTACATCAAAATATACCAGGCTATTATCTACAGTGACTGCACCCACTCTGCGGGAAAGCGCGTCTGCAACTGCATTGGATGAGCCCGAAGCAAAACGAGAATCTGGGTCAAATGTTTGCATACTTAAAAACCTTTTCTGAAACTTTCCTGTAGATCTTGTTGAAAAGCTTAACAATGCTCTGTGTCTGTATACACTGTGTAGGGTAACCCATATATAATACTCTTTGAAATGTTGAGTGCCCCAAACTGCTGCAAGGCCTTCTAAATCAGTTTGAGAAATAAATTAAAACGCATTGTCTTGTGCTGTAGATCACGTAATGTAACTCCTGTTTCAAAAGTGAAGTGAGTGGATTTGCGATCTACGCGAAAATTGCCATAAATCTTCATAATATCCTGCTAAACCAAGGAAGGATTTGACCTTTTGTTGTGGAAGGGACTGGCCATTTCTACAATTGTGTTTACTTTATGTGCATTAGGTTGAATACCGTTTCATCAACGGTGTGACCTAAGTAATTAATTCTTGTTTGTAGAAAGGAACATTTGGATAACTTGACTTTTAGGTTTGCATCCTTAAGTCGTAGAAATACTCTCTCAAGACTTTTGACATGAGAAGCAATATCTGGAGACATGACAATTATATCATCAAGATAAACCAATACTTCTTTGCCCAACATGTGACGACAAATGTTAGTCATTAACCTTGAGAAGGTGATCACCGGTGAGGAATGAAGACCGAAGTGCATCATGCATATGAACTGCCAATGACCATCTGGCGTACTGAACACAGTCAGGGACGGCTTTCCTCTGACAAGGGAATCTGCCAAAATCCGCTCAATAAATCCAAAGTTGAAAATACCTTATTGTTACCGAGGCTATGAAGAAGCTCTGATACCACTGGTAATGGGAAACCATCTTTCAAAGTGACCTTGTTGTTGAGTTTTCTAAAATCTATGACTGGTCTAAAAGTTCCGTCCTTTTTCGCAACGATCAGATGTGGTGAATTCCATGGTGATCGTGATTCCTCTATAACCTTATCTTTCAACATGTCCTGAACAAGTTTGTTTGCTATGTCTCTGTGCGCGTGTGTCAATCTATAGGCTGGGACGTCAATGGGACGTGTGTTTTTCTCTAAGTTAATAGTGTGAACATCCAAATGAGTTCTACCGAGTGGTTGTCCTGATAAGGCAATAGTAGACCTATACTGGTTAAGTAAGTCTGTTAACTGGTCAACATGTTTGGTTAATCCTACCTTGGATATCATGTCAGGGGTGATGGTGGGGAGCTGACTCGAGCCGTGCACTGCTGAGTCAGGGGCAGGAGGAGTAGGTGGTGCTGGGTTAATGGAATGTGAGACTAGACGGATATTAAACTCATGCAATTCCTCGTCTTGAATTCCCGACTTCAAAACGGAGAATTCCACAAGCTTGGCCCCTCTACGGAGACGGACAGGAGTGGGGTCCCGTATTGGCAATGTATATGGTGACCTCTCCATCTCCGGTCTCATGAATAGAGGCGTCCATCATGGATAGTCGTGTGACAGTTAGTGAGGAAGGTTCAGCAACTACTCTTAGTGCGAGATCACCCTGACTATAAGTCCATGATCAGTCATCCATGTTCGAGAAAGTGAGAGAGGAACCTTCGTTAATGTGTCACTATGCAGAGTCATGTTGGTTCTCAGTTTACCAGGGGCAATGATCACGTGGACAAGTAAAAAGGATGCGTATTGTCTACCGTGAAGCAGGACGTGGGAGCAGATGTATTAATGACTCTGACTGAGTGAGAACTCTTCTCTGACAATGGCAGGAACGTATTATCAACACAAACCACATGATAAATAGGACAGATCTTATGTTGTGCCACACATAGAGTGGCGTCCTAGTAACAAGTTAGCAGGAAACCGTTACACCACGAACAATGTAAGGGGTTACGGTAATGACTGAGTCGCCTATGCGAATGTTCATTTTAATAGTGCCCCTTACGTCGAGATTTTCATTTGAGATACTTTGAAGGGATGGGTAAAAGTCCGAGCATTGAACAAGTTGAGTGCGCTCCATTAATGGTTGAATAAAATCACAATGAATGACATCTGCTTCCGCGCGCTGTCTAGAAAGATTGTGATTGTCTTATCCTGGAAAGAACCCACTAAATCGAAACTTGTAATGTGAGAAAATGGCGAAGAACGAAAATGTCTTAAGAGTTCCTTATGTGATGGAGTCTTGTCATGAGAGAGAGATTTTCATTGTTGATGATGACATGATGAACCTGTGTTAGGTGACGTCTGTCTAGCTAATGCTCGGCATTCCGCTGAAGTGTGTCTAGCGTTCCTATGATATGAACACCTGCTTGGTGGTGTTGGGCGCGAGCGGGTGAAGGTTAGCCTGATGTCTGACTGGAGGAAATCATGACTAGGTCGGCAGAATTGTGACGACCGAGGCTGTGATGACATGGGTTGTTGACTGCGTTTGTTGTTCTGGTCGAGGCTCACGTGAGAATGAGTCCCATGTGTAAGGACACACATTCGCTTTATGTCCTGGTTGGCCACACCGGAAGCACGTCACTTTATGTGAGTGTTTGTCATCACTGAATCGCTTTAATTGACCGTGAGAAGAATGATTGTGTTGATCACTAGAATGCTTCCTCACACTTTGGGAATCTGACACCCTCCCCAGTGTCTTGGTGTTATAATATAAAACTTTCTTTTGAGTGTAACTCAATACTTTTTACTGACCACAATGATGGGTCGATGTCTTCATTAAGTAACTGCCGATTACGTTGGAGGCAGGTCTTTGAAAATGAAGGTTATGTGTAATAAACGCATGAGTGTTTGCACATGAGTTTCAGGATTCATCATGGCCGATATGCATGATGAGGATTCATAAGCGCTGCCTAACTAATCTCATTCTTCCATGTAAGGTACTCCAGTGATCAGGGACTGACGTATCATCCAAGTATGTTGTGTTAGAGCACGTTAAAAGGACGTGTAGTAAACTATCTGAGAATGATTCCTCACAACCTAATGTAAACAACGTTTTAAATTCCTCCCAAGATGTACAGTTTCCAATGTCATCTGAGTCATAGACAACCCTAGCTTAATTGTTAGGCTGGTGGAAATCAATGAGATTTTTAGCAGCCGATATAAGCGCTCTGTCTCCTGAATCACCATTATGTTCAACAATGTCCTCTGCATTTCTGATCCACCGATCAGGCTTTGACAGTTTACCATCAAATAACTCGTGTGGTTCCCTAGCTTGTTTTAGTGTGAAAACAGTTTTTTGTGAAGGATTTGATTGTCCTGAGTTTTTGTGAGGTGGCGGGGAGGTGGGTGTGTGGTGTGTGAGGGTTTCTGTGGGTCATCTGTGTCACCAGAATCTGTTAAAACAACTTTGTGTGACGTCGCCATTTTAGAAGGCTGGTTCCGTTTATAATAAGAGATTCTAGGTAATTTCATAAGTACATATGAACCTTTACGATTACCGCGTGGAATATCTTCGGACATGTAATAAATCTGACTTAAAGTGTTTAAGTAATAATCCCTCGAGAAAAATCAAAATACAATTAACACTATTGCCTAATCGAAAATACATAACGTAATATTATTTGAAAATATTGTAATGAAATAAAGCAATAAAAGGCTGGCATAACAAATATAACATATCAATACAAGATTCTGTATGTGAAAGTAATCATCACTAAAAGCAATAGTATCAATGTATGAAAACATAAGAAAAAATATATGCAAAGAATAACTGAAAACTTAGATTAATTTGCTAAACTACAAAGATGAATAATCATATTACCCAAAAGTATATATTGTCTTATTTATAGACTAGGGGAACTATTAACACACAAAAGAAGCATACCTCACAGAGTGAACCATTTTGCACAGTTCTACCTGATGGAGTTCGTGCAGAGTTGTGTGTAGCGATGAATGTGGAGAGTGCGGCTCGCTGGTGTAGCGAGGTGAAGATGTGTGCAGAGTATGGCTGTGGGTGTAGCGAGGTGAAGATGTGTGCAGAGTAGCGACTCGCTGGGTTGTAGCGAGGTGTAGGATCGTTTTGTGCAGAGTAGCGATCGCTAGCAGGAGTGACGCTGGGACAAGGGTGACCAGCGCGATGCTGACGTCTGGATGTCGCCACGGCTGATGATGACGCGTCTGGAGCGGTTGACAAGATGACCTCCACGTTGGTGTTGGCAGGATGGCTGACCTTGCTTGACACGTTTGGATGTGATGACAACACTGCACGACGGTGGCGCTGTCTTGATGCCCTTGCAAGCGACACAGTGTTAGCAATGCAATAAAGGCGTATCTTCAATGCATTGAGGTACGGGTGATGGAGCACGTAGCTGGCCATGGGGTTCCGCCCTTAACGTCCACAGGAGGGAGCGCCAGGACTGTGTCAGGTTGGCTTGTATGACTGCTGGCAACACCAGACGTAGAAATATGAAGTAGATGTGACGGTCGTGTGTGGTCACGTGGGTTCTTACGTCACTGCCACCATTTGTAAGGTTGAGGAAGGAAATCAGGTCTTCTTCGTCTGTGGTACTCAATGAAGATCAGGCGGCCTTTGTAGATTTATTACAACAAAACGTGTACGTCCATCTGCAGTACTCTGGGGTATAGTCTTATGACACACTAAGACACACTCTAGTGAACATTGTGACGATGCTGGCCAGTGTGTCCCCTCAGGTCACACTGGCAGGGGTTGTATGGGAGTCCGTCAACACCCATTCAACAACGTGTTCAAATAACAGATCAGCTCTTACGTGTTCAAACATCCTGATTAACAGTAGCCCGTGGGAACAGTGAGCCGTGGCAACATGCATCTAACTCTATGTAACTCACAGTAAAATGATAATGACAAATACCTAATGAAAAATTAATGGAAGTCTGCGTGAGTCTTACAATGATAAGACATCCATACAACATTACCAAATAGCCGCGATGATAATATTATATTATGATCATATGATTAAAATAAAATTGTAGTTAATATATTCCCAACGACAAAATTAACCATAGCAATATAGCCAGAAGTAAATATAGCGAACAAGATAATGTAGTTAGGATGGCATTATATTAAAAATAACAATACAGCCACCATGCCAATATGGTCACCATGACAATGTAGCTGTATTTTCAATGTTACTCTTATGTGAATATGGCTTTATTGTCAGTGTAGCTATAGTGTCATGGGGAAATATTTCATAGTGGCAGTTGGGGAACATATTTTCATAGTGCCAGTATTGTCATTATGAACGTACCGTCATTTTGGCTAACTTTTCATATCAGTTACATTGCTATGATGTATATATCGTCATCTTAGCTATATTGGCAAGGTGATCTTTTTATATAGGTGATATATTGTCATTACTTAACTCTTGCATAATTTGTCATAATAGATATATCATCATGATAATCATATTATCATGGTGACAATATTCTGACATCGACTATATTGTCATTATGACTATAATGTCATAGTGGCTATATTGCCATGTTAACTATATTGTCATGGTGACTTTTTTATCCTGATATTTATAATGTCATAGTGACTGTATTTTCATAGAAGCTTTTTTATTGGTGTTGATATTGCCCTTGAGGATATACCATTATAGAAGAGAAATTGTCATTTTGATTAAATTATCAGGTGACTACATTGCCATGATATGCTATATTGTTATGGTTTCAGTATTGTCATGGTAAATCTTTTATTACTGTGGCTACATTGTAATGGAAACCAAAATGGTAAGGTGGCTACATTTTCATGATAGGATGATTTTACTATGGCGATTATATTGCATTTCTGAGTATATTGTCATGGTGACTGTGTTGCCATAATATCTATATTGTCATTCAATTTGCTGAATTCATGGCAATAATGTCTTAGAGACGGTACTGTCATGTTATCTGTATTGTCACGGTGGTTGTATTGTCATCGTGACTATACAGTCATGTTGGCTATATTGTTCATTAAGATTACATTGTTATGGTAACTATATTGTTCATGGTGGCTGTATTGTTAGGTCACTATATTGCCATGATGGGCTATTTGTCATTTTTGTTATATAACAAGGAGGTGACTGTCTTTTCATGTTGGCAATATTGTCAGAATAGCTATATTGTCAAGTAGTGGGTATATATTTTTCTTTTCTGGCGGTATATTATCATGATGGTAATAATAACATTTTGGCGATATTGGAAAGGTGATATCGTGTTTTAGCAGCTAAACTCTTGTTGTGGATATTTTTCAATTCAAATATTTTATCATGGTAGATATATAGTCAAGGTTACTATATTTTCATGGTAGCTACATTGTCATGGTGAAGACACTGGCATGGTGGCTGTATTGTTATTTTCAATATAATGCCGTCCTGGCTACATTATCTTGGTCGCTATATCAACTTGATGGCTATATTGCTATGGTTAATTTTCTCGTTCGGGATATATTTGGTTATTAGCTACAATATTGTTGTCATTATATGAGCATGACGATAATATTTTCATGGCGGCTTATTTGGTATTGTAAGTGTAAGTGAATGGATATCATATCATTATGTCACTTTTATTGTCATTGTTTTTACACTGTGATATTCTTTATGTCAACCTGCTGATTATATAATCATGATTGGTGTATGGTTTTGGTAACTATATTGTAATGCCGTTTTATTTCATTGTGATAATTTTGTCATGTTGACTACAATCACATGACAGCTATAAAGTTATGACTATATTATAATGATAAATCCTGTCTGAGTCAATGTTTTTTCACAGAGACTATATTGTCCTGGAGTCTATATGTTTGCTATGATCCGAAAACGACTATTTATTTACACTATCTATATTGTCAGGTGGTTATATTGCCATTGTGAATATAAGTTGAATGTTTCTATATTTTTGCTTTGACTATATTGTCATATCAGTTATATGATCATGGTAGCTTTATTGTCATAGTGAATACATTGTCGACGTGACTGTATTATCATAATGGCTAAATTGTCATAGCAAATATATTGACATGGAGACTATATTTTCATGATATTTATAAAGTCTGTAAATTACTCTCAACGCGTTTCTAATGTGCTGGCGATTGATTTATATCGTGACTTTATTGTCAAGATGGCTGTATTGTCATGGTGGCGATATTGTCGTTTGCTGTATTTTCAATTTTACACTTCTGTGAAGATAGCTTTACTGTCAGTGTAGCTATAGTGTCATGGAGAATATATATACATAGTGGCAGTATTGTCATTATGACCATGTTGTCATTTTGACTATCTTCTTATTTTCGTTACGGTACTATCGTGTATATATCGTCGCCTTGGCTATATTAGCAATGTGATATCTTTTATAGGTGCTATATTGTCATTTTCTAATCATGCATATTTTGTCATAAGTGATACATTATCATGATAAATATAATATTCCGGTGACTATATATTGGCCTTGTGACTATATTGTTATTATGACTATAATCTCATGTTGGATATCTTGCCATGATAACTATATTGTATTATCTACTCATAAATCTCTAAGTTCTAATAACCCAAAATATTTAGAGTAGATAGGGTAGAAACTGATGGAAGCCATTTCTAACATTCTTGCATAACCTGACCTCTCGCTTTCCCAAAACATAGTCATCCCAGCTTGGATATTGTACTGCTGTGGTCGTCAACTAATTTGAAAAGGAAGACATTGAATGGAGAAATTACTGAGGTAATCTACAAAGATGATTACTGGACTGAGAAACAAATTCAGAGAGCAGATTAAACTACTTAAATCCATTCAGCTTTAGGGAAAAGAAGTTTAAGAGATCCTATACAGGTATATGAAGTTATTATAATGGCAACCCTTTAAGCTTGATATTTTTACTTCCTGTAACTAGTTCCAACAATTAAAACAATATTCAGCATTGTGATTTAAGTGACTGACTTTAGGATGCATTTGGATCTGCCAAAAATTGTATCTAGCAAATACTTCAACTTTCAACTGACCATTCTATCTTTTTTATTCATTTCATCTCAGTTTTATCACCTTTCTATTACTGTTTAATATCAACAGTAGCCGGTCTACGTAGTTGGGGCTCTGAAGCAAAGGAAACTTTTTCTAGCCTAGGTTAGGGTAGCATCAATACCAAACTTAAATGACCTTACCTTAGAAATATGTTCGGACAGTACCTTCTGAAAATATTTCTTAAGGTAAGGTCGTGGGGATTAGTTTAGGTGCTAACTAAACCTTGGCTAGAAAAAGTTGGCTTTAAAGCCACAACTAGTTGAAAGGCCTACTTTAAGTGGTGATAATGAAATTGATTTGCTCCAGTGTGCTCCTCCGTCCGTTTGTTTTATGTCCATCTAAAGATATATACGTTCAATTTTTGATGTAGATTGATTTCCTATCTTAGTTTCGTCTACGAATTTCTACATCTTCAGTTCAGCACAACATTGTGGTAATGAAGGGAAAGTCACCACATTCATAAGCCGAGTGGACGTAGCTTATCCCACCTCGTTAGAAAGAAAACTTACCTGTATTTGAATTAATGAACGGGCAAAGAGAAGACTAAATTTTAAGACACATTTATTATACAACTATATAATTTATGTTATATACATTACCACATTTCCTGCACTTTCCATCACAAATTTGCTGAGGTCATAACCTTGTAGTTACCATTACCTTACAACCTTAAGGATGGTGGTCTACAACACCTCTAGATTGATGGAGAAAACGAAAAGTTCCGTTTTACTATTAAGACCACAGAAATACGGTAATTCCACTTCACTACCACTAACTACTAGTTATTTTAATTGTTGATTTTCACGGCTAAGATTTTCATCCTCTGAGCGAAGCCATACAATAATCGTCCTTATCTACTCTGAGCATTGGATAGCCTCCTGATGATCAAGATTGCTGTTTTGGTTGTCCGTTTCCCTTGTTACTGCTGCACCTCACTGACACCTTACATGAGTGCCTTCCACAGTATTAGGGACAGCTGCTGGGCCTCACTGTAGCTACTTCTGGGACGGTTGCCAATCTTCCTCGTATTCTCTCATGACCACAGCGCCAAACCGACTCCCGCCATCAGGCCGAAACGCACAAACATTTCTGACAAAATTGAGACAACCGCTTTCGCGTCAGTTTTGACATCAAGTGAATTTATACGACAATTACGCTCAAGATGCTTGGTTTTTCGTTCATGGATTGAACAGAAGCAACCAACGATGGTTGCTACTGCCCAATCCATGAAGTCCCCCCCACCACGGAAAGGTAACAAAGCTTCGGGGGGGATGGGTGTTTACCCTGACGCCAACGGAGAAACTCAATATTAGTGCAGAGATCTTTTCCTCGGTAAAGAAAGTGCAGCCGGACTCCGCCCTCATAAGGTTACTGCACGACAGCAAAGATCACTCTTTGGTAGGCTGTGCTATAGGCAGCACAGCTCCGTCAAAGATCTCACTCCATAAGTGAACTTATATAGATTCTTTTTTTAACATTTTGTCTTGTCTATAAGGAACTCATCAGTTCTTCTCCAGTGAAAGCAAAAAATCATCCAGAAATTCATTTGCCTCCTTAATATCAGGATCTTGTGGATCTGTGTGGGGGACGGGGCTAGTGGGCTGTGTGTCTGGCTGTGTCTGGAGAGAGGGGTTGGTGGCCTCTGTGACTGGCTGTGTCTGGAGAGAGGGGTTGGTGGTCTCTGTAACTTGCTGTGTCTGGGAAGCGGGGCTGGTGGTCTCTGTGACTGGCTGTGTCTGGAGATCAGGGGAAGTCTTGGGTATAAATTTCAATATACTGTGAGCGATATCGTCTCTCAACCGATTCCTCTCGATCTTCTCTTGCACGGCCTTCATGATACGTTTGGGCGGCTTTCTCCATTTTCTTTGCATTTCAGTTGGTGATCCTGCGCCATCGAGCCACATGATACCAGAATAGTATCGTTCCTGTTTCCCAACGGGTCCAATCTTGGTGTCACACATGATGCCGAGGGAACCCAAATGGCGGCCGATGTTTACGTTGGAAGCCACGGGCTCGTTATGTATCTTGCAGTAACTTTCATACCGTTGCTGCAGCTCTTTCCTGCTGATAAGGTACCGCTTCATAGTAATAGTCTTTCCCTTCATTTGAACGAAGGTATTCATGAAACTAACAAAGGAAGCCTTTCCTTTGTAATCCCGTTTGTAGTAACAGAAAGCCATTGAAGACGTGGATTGGGTCAGGCGAAGTTACACAGACTAACAAGGTAGTCCTCTAATCAATGGTCCTGTATCAGCACTGAACTCGAAATACGTCAGAACGACAATTTCAACCCAGGGCTGGAGGGCCAATTGATGATATTCTCACGTCTTGCTCAACCAAGTAACCTCGGTTAGACCTTGTTTATATTTAAATATAGTAAAGTTAATATAGTGAAGCTTGATGATTCTATTTATATGTAAGTTGCAATGTAGTTTGTATATATATATTTATATATATATATATATATATATATATATATATATATATATATATATATATTATATATATATATATATTATATATATATATATATATATATATATATATATATATATTTTCAATAATGGATGGAACTTGGCTCCTAAGGTGATTTTGTTGTTGGAGTGGGACCTCCAGCCATTCTGTCCACCTTTTCCCTTTCTAGACATGTGGTGGTGCATTGGGTAGTGTGGCAACCTTCGTCTTCATCTTTTTGGGTGCAGGCTTTCAAACCTCGTGGAGTAGTTGTGGGGTTTGCTTCCTTGCTGCACCCGACATAGCCATCTGGGCGTAGCTATCTACCCGGGCTGGTGGGTCAGCCAGCATAGCAACACGCTCACTCGATACCTGGGCTGGTGGACGACCAGCCTTCCTTTCCTCCATGGCTACAGTCTGCCTAACGACCTGGGGTTGTGGAGCAGCCATCCTTACTACCACCCAGGTTGGTTGGGCAGCCTTCTTTCGTTTCTTTGCTACACCCTTCTGGTTGGGCTGGTTGGGCAACCTTCTTTTTCCTCTTCTTCGATACAACCTGCCAACCGAATTGGTCTGCTGGTGGGTCCGTTTCTTTCATGGATACAACCTCTGTCGCCACTTGGGCTGACCGGTCAACCTTCGGTTGTAGGTAAAAGTATATATATAGAATAATGTGGTTATCATCAGCAGCCTGAGGCCATTCCTCCCTCATTGCCTGCAGTGTTCTTGATTTTCTGGAAAGTTCTACGAGATTCTGGTAAGATAAATACCATTGAGAGGACGTTGTTAGGGGACAGTTAGGTTCAGTTTAGAGTTGGTTGTGGGATGGTTCTTTTACTGTGTCGTATCAGCCAGATGGGTATTTCTTTTCATAATTCTCGTTAAAGTTTCTATTTTCTAGGGGCATGATCTAGAACACAATTTTCTATTAGTTTATCAATTTTGTTGTTATAGTTTCATTATCATCATTAGTTTTGTTATTGTCGATGTTCAAATATTTAATGTTATGTTTGTGATTCCCGTGGAAGCGTCTGACATCTTGCTAGAAGACTTTCTGGTCACAATATTTCTGCACTGGGGAGTTGATCGTATTCTTTTATTGCAGGTTTTGTTATTATCTTGCTTTACATTAAGGTCTACTGCAGGTTTTCCCAATGTTGGTAGAACATATGTCCAGCAACAGGAGTTAGCGTAAGATACAGTATTGATGAAACTTATCTATCTATATACCTATCTAAATATCGCTCTATCAATCTAGCAATCTAACTATGTATCTATCTATCTATCTATCTATCTTTATCTGAAAGTCAACAATAATAAAATCATTGATATATGAAGTATAACAATGTCCTCTCAATGGTAATTATCTCATCAGAATCTTCTAGAACCTTCCAGAAAACTATGAACTCTGCAGGCAAGGAGGGAAGAATGGTCTCTGGCTATTGATAAAACCATATTATTCCATATATATGTTTATATATACATATTTATGTATGTATATAAATGTATATATAACCTACAGAATAATGCAGCCATCATCAGTATCGAAGAAAACTGAAAAGATGAGGTCCCACCGAGATTCGAACTCGGATTGCTGGATTTAGAGTCCAGAGTGCTAACCCTTACACCATGGGACCTGATAAGAAAAGATGTGATTTCATCTAAATGTTTTACATATAATCAACCATAGGCCATTCCTCCCTCCCTGCCTGCAGGGTTCAAGGGTTTCTAGAAGGTTCTCGAAGATTCTGGTAAGATCATTACCTTTGAGAGTTCGTCGTTAGGTGACAGTCAGGTTCACTCTATGGTTGGCGTTTGTAGTTGGTTGTCCGAGGATGTTGTTATACTTGATCTATTTTGTAATTGTTGACTTTCAGGTAGGAAGGACTCATTTACGATGCATCCTTGTACTCACAACAACCTTATGAGTCACTTCAAGATTTATCTTCACTACAACTTTATCTTCACTACACCATTAAGGTTGAAGTCAATGGTCACATTCACTACAATCTCAACACGACTGGTCTTATACCTAACCCATATCATCACTACATCCATGTACATGTATTTCTTGCTGAATAACGCAGATATCACTGATTTCTGTGAAAGTTGACATATACATCCTTACGTATCTATCGATCTGTCTAATATCTGTTTTTTACCTATCTATCTATCGATCTACCTATCTATCTATCTCTCTAAATCAGAAAGTCAACAACAATATCATTAATGATACGTATAACTACGTCCTCTCAATGGCAGTTCCTACCCAGAATCTTCGAGAACCTTCTAGAAAACCTTGACCCCTGCAGGCAGGGAGGGAGGAATGGCCTCTGGTTGATTATATGTAAAACATTTAGATGAAATCACATCTTTTCTTATCAGGTCCCATGGTGTAAGGGTTAGCACTCCGGACTTTAAATCCAGCAATCCGAGTTCGAATCTCGGTGGGACCTCATCTTTTCAGTTTTCTTAGAAACTGATGATGGAACTGAGCCATATAGATGACCTTCGATGGACATATATTTCTTACGGCCCACCATTTTATTTAAGTATGAAGATCTCACGGCAGAGAGGAAACGTGTGATATTCAAAATCAAAAGCCGCAATTGCCCTCATGGTAATGGTCGACATGTTTGCAGACAGATGACACAGACATATGAGAAGTTAGACAAATATGGACGTTCCTGGTTGCTGTATAGCCTAGGTTTATCATCACTTGTAATGAAGGAGAAATGCTGCACATTGTTCCACACCTTTTTATTTAGGCTAGGTTAGGCTAGGATGAATAGGGTCATTAACGTAACAGAGCTGGGAAATACATCATATCGGATCTGTATTTGTGCAAAATGGCGCAAGTTTGTGGAAGTGATTTACGCAATGCCGGAGAGAATCCACCTCCACCACAAATAATGTCTCAGACCATACAATATCTGCTGTTGGACGACCAGGGGACATTAGACCAATATATTCCTGTAGTTTACTGCTGTTCCCAAACACGCAGCAAGACATTCGTAAAAGCGTTAAACTGAACTTTTCCATCGGTTTTCATATCTTTAATTACTTACACCAGTTCCAACAGATGGAAAAAATCATTTGAAAAATCAGAAAATATTTGCCTATAAAAAGCATTTTGAACCATCGTAATAAATATTCAATTATATCTGTACCCGACAAAATATTCAGTCACTCCTATATCCGACATTTTTCCTGCTGGCTGGTGCCGTTAAAGTCATATGGTAATTTACCGCAATTAGATTATAGATATATTAATCTATATAGAATGGCTCAGCGTGAAGAAACATATATATTTTCACTAAATCCACCTCTTCACTACACCCCCATCTTCACTACATAGTTCTAACACAACATCTTGACTACACCATAATATGACCACATTATCATATCATTGTGTTCTTATCTTCACCACAGCCTCGGCAAAATTGATGTTTTCTTTACACATCAGGGTAGATGGCCATCTTTATGATGACAGAGAACACACATAACATATCAAACCACTTATCTTTAGTCACTTTAATCTAATTTCTGCTGATAAAAACGAATTATAATGACAATCCTTGTGTTCTGTGATGGGACATTGTACGGGTGAAGGAACTGTTGTCAGGCACATGTATTAAACTATTGAGGAATAAACTTAACTGTATTAAAGTATTGACTTCACTATATTAGACTTCTCTATATTAAGCTATGCTAGGATATGATCAGTTCCCAGGTTATATAAGGACGTGAGCCGGGACCGAGAGCATCATTTGAGCTGTGACCTCTGTCGAGTGAACATCTCTGCTCCGCCTTGCAAGCTCCCTCAACCTTTCTTCGAACACTTCAATATAATAATGTTCACCAAGGAGGTAGGACGATCCTCCTTTGTCCAGGAGATGGAATTTGAATATGTCCATGTATTTGACATGGGCTATGGCTGTGTGGACATGGAAGTGGAATACCCAGACGTGGAAGTGATGGATGGAGTGGAATTTGGCTGTGTGGATATGGAGGTGGAATACCCAGACGTTGAAGAGATGGATGGAGTGGAATTGGTGGAATACCCGGACGTGGAAGTCATGGATGGAGTGGAATTCGGCTGTGTGGATATGGAGGTGGAATACCCAGAAGTGGAATTGGAGGAAATGGAATATGGGTGAAGCTGGTATGAACGCCATATGGATTTGGTGAAGGTTGACTTCGTAATGTGTTGACGTAAAATAGGTCAACCACTGTGACCATGTGGCGGGGAGGGCCACATCCACCAACCACGAAGCGAGCCCCACCACGGAGAAGTATCCTGGCTGCATCCACGTACGAGAACCACCGCGGGATTGCCGTCATCCAGTACTCCTGCTATGCCTCCTACAAGAAGGCACTTCTTGCAGATGTGACACCACTCTCCGTCAACGGTCGCTGTGCAAAAGTGAAACCTCACCGTCCCACTGATGCTGACCTTTGACCTCGCCCACTCAAGTGGCACTGCAGCCCACACTCCCTACCAGACCCACCATCCATGAGGAAATGCAGCCCACCCCACCTGTCAGGCCCACCTTCAGGGAGACATGGCAGGTCTCAAGACCTGTCAGGCCCACCATTCAAGACCGACTTGGTCCCCCAACACACGTCAGGCCCACCATTCAAGACCGACTTAGTCCCCCAACACATGTCAGGCCCAGCGTTCTAGACCGACTGGGACCAATAACACATGACATGTCCTACGTTACAGACCGACTGCACTCCGCACCACGTACGGGCGTTAAAAGGCGTGTCGAGATGACACACGCTCCCCCGTGCCAAAAGATTCAGTTGGTGAGGAACCTGAGTTTTTCTTCCTGCTGGTGCTGCAGGAGAATACGGCCCTAGAGTGGACACTGGAGGTGTGTTTGTGTTTGTGTTTGGGTTATCACTGAGGAACCAACACCAAGACAACTTTAGTTCCACCTCGCCAAGGATTACGTTAATTTGGCGGAAGTCTGGCTTTCTCCCAGTAGTGGATGACACATAATATCTTCATAGGGACGTTGAAAAACAAAAATAATAAAAATGGGAACATTATCCCGCCCCCAAAAAAATACATAAATTCACGGGGATAATTTCCTTCGTCTTCAAAGAAAAAATTAAACTCTTCCGACGCTACCGTGCCTTCCATAAAGCAACCCTCAAAGAAATCACTTTCTACACAATGTGGAAGGAGTCGGTTAGCCAATCTTCATATGGCTGGGGCTATTCTTCCCTCTGATTGATTCATTTTTCAAGATTAAGGAAAGTTATAATAAAGATATTGTACTGAGTTTCTCCGTTAGCGTCAGGGTAAACACCCATCCCCCCCGAAGCTTGGTTACCTTTCCGTGGTGGGGGGGACTTCATGGACTGGGCAGTAGCAACCATCGTTGGTTGCTTCTGTTCAATCCATGAACGAAAAACCAAGCATCTTGAACGTAATTGTCGTATAAATTCACTTGGTGTCAAAACTGACGCGAAAGCGGTTGTCTCAATTTTGTCAGAAATGTTTGTGTGTTTCGGCCTGATGGCGGGAGTCGGTTTGGCGCTGTGGTCATGAGGGAATACGAGGAAGATTGGCAACCGTCCCAGAAGTAGCTACAGTGAGGCCCAGCAGCTGTCCCTAATACTGTGGAAGGCACTCATGTAAGGTGTGCAGTGAGGCGCACCAGTAACAAGGGAAACGGACAACCAAAACAGCAATCTTGATCATCAGGAGGCTATCCAATGATCAGAGTAGATAAGGACGATTATTGTATGGCTTCGCTCAGAGGATGAAAATCTTAGCCGTGAAAATCAACAAGTCAAATAACTAGTAGTTAGTGGTAGTGAATTGGAATTACCGTATTTCTGTGGTCTTAATAGTAAAACGAAACTTTTCGTTTTCTCCATCAATCTAGAGGTGTTGTAGACCACCATCTTAAGGTTGTAAGGTAATGGTAACTTCAAGGTTATGACCTCAGCAAATTTGTGATGGAAAGTGCAGGAAATGTGGTAATGTATATAATATAAATCATATAGTTGTATAATAAATGTGTATTAAAATTTTCTCTTCTCTGTTCCCGTTCATTAAGTCCAATACAGGTAAGTTTTCTCTCTAACGAGGTGGGATAAGCTACGTGCACTCGGCTTATGAATGTAGTGACTTTCCCTTCATTACCACAATGTTGTGCTGAACTGAAGATGTAGAATTCCGTAGACGAAACTAAGATAGGAAATCAATCTACATCAAAAATTGAATGTATGTATCTTTAGATGGACATAAAACAAACGGACTGAGGGACACACTGGAGTAAATGGATTTCAGTATCACCACTTAAAGGAGGTGTTTCAAGTAGTTGTGGCTTTAAAGCAAACTTTTTCTAGCTAAGGTTTCTTTAGCACCTAAACTAATCCCCATGACCTTACCTTAAGAAATATTTTCAGAAGGTACTGTCTCAACATATTTCTAAGGTAAGGTCATTTAGGTTTGGTTTAGATGCTACCCTAACCTAGGCTAGAAAAAGATTCCTTTGCTTCAGAGCCCCAACTACGTAGACGGGCTACTGTTGATATTAAACAGTAACAGAAAGGTGATAAAACTGAGATGAAATGAATAAAAATATAGAATGGGTCAGTTGAAAGTTGAAGTATTTGCTAAATACAATTTTTTGACAGATCCAAATGCATCCTAAAGTCAGTCACTTAAATCACAATGCTGAATATTGTTTGAATTGTTGGAACTAGTTACAGGAAGTAAAAATATCAAGCTTAAAGGGATGCCATTACAATAACTTCATATACCTGTATAGGATCTCTTAAACTTCTTTTCCCTAAAGCTGAATGGATTTAAGTCGTTTAATCTGCTCTCTGAATTTGTTTCTCAGTCAAGTAATCATCTTTGGAGATTACCTCAGTAATTTCTCCATTCAATGTCTTCCTTTTCAAATTAGTTGACGACCATAGCAGTACAATATCTAAGCTGGGATGGCTATGTTTTGGGAAGGCGAGAGGCCAGGTTATGCAAGAATGTTGGAAATGGTTTCCATCAGTTTCTACCCTATCTACTCTAAACATTTTGGGTTATTAGAACTTAGAGATTTATGAGTAGATAATACAATATAGTTATCTTGGCAAGATATCCAACGTGAGATTATAGTCATAATGACAATATAGTCACAAGGCCAATATATAGTCACCGGAATATTATATTTATCATGATAATGTATCACTTATGACAAAATATGCATGATTAAAAAATGACAATATAGCACCTACAAAAAATATTACATTGCTAATATAGCCAAGGTAACGATACATACACGATAGTACTGTAACGAAAATAAGAAGATAGTCAAAATGACAACATGTTCATAATGACAATACTGCCACTATGTATATATATTCTCCATAACACTATAGCTACACTGACAGTAAAGCTATCTTCACAAAAGCGTAAAATTGAAAATACAGCAAACGACAATATAGCCATCATGACAATACAGCCATCTTGACAATAAAGTCAAGATATAAATCAATCGCCAGGGCATTAGAAACGCGTTGAGAGTAATTTACAGACTTTATACATATCATGAAAATATAGCCACCATGTCAATATATTTGCTATGACAATTTAGCCATTATGATAATACAGTCACGACGACAATGTATTCACTATGACAATAAAGCTACCATGATCATATAACTGATATGACAATACAGTCAAAGGAAAAATATAGAAACATTCAAGTTATATTCACAAAGGCAATATAACCACCTGACAATATAGATAGTGTAAATAAATAGTCGTTTTCGGATCATAGGAAACATATAGACTCCAGGACAATATAGTCTCTGTGAAAAAACAGTGACTCAGACAGGATTTATCATTATAATATAGTCATAACTTTATAGCTGTCATGTAATTGTAGTCAACATGACAAAATTATCACAATGAAATAAAACGGTATTACAATATAGTTACCATAATCATACACCAATCATGATTATATAATCAGCAGGTTGACATAAACAATATCACAATGTAAAAACCATGACAATATAAGTTGTGATGATATGATATCTAATCAATTACACTTACAATACCAAACATGCCGCCATGAAAATATTATTATCATGATCATATAATGACAACAATATTGTAGCTAATAGCAAAATATATCCCGAACGACAAAATTAACCATAGCAATATAGCCATCAAGTTGATATAGCGACCAAAATAATGTAGCCAGGACGGCATTATATTGAAAATAACGATACAGCCACCATGCCAATGTCTTCACCATGACAATGTAGCTACCATGAAAATATAGTAACCTTGACTATATATCTACCATGAAAATATAGTAACCTTGACTATATATCTACCATGATAAAATATTTGAATTGAAAAATATCCACAACAAGAGTTTAGCTGCTAAGACACTATATCACCATGCCAATATCGGCAAAATGTTATTATTGCCATCATGACAATATACCGCCAGAAAAGAAACATATACACCCACTACTTGACAATATAGCTATTCTGACAATATTGCCAACATGAAAAGACAGTCACCTCCTTGTTATATAACAAAGATGACAAATAGCCATCATGGCAATATAGTGACCTAACAATACAGCCACCATTGTAATATAGTTACCATAACAATGTAATCTTAATGACATTATAGCCAACATGACTATATAGTCACGATGACAATACAACCACCGTGACAATACAGATAACATGACAGTACCGTATCTAATACATTATTGCCATCAATTCAACAAATTAAATGACAACATAGATATTATGGCAACACAGTCACCATGACAATATACTCAGAAATGCATTATAATCGCCATAGTAAAATCATCCTCTCATGAAAATATAACCACCTTACCATTTTGGTTTCCATTACAATGTAGCCACAGTAATAAAAGATTTACCATGACAGTACTGAAACCATAACAATATAGCATATCATGGCAATGTAGTCACCTGATAATTTAATCAAAATGACAATTTCTCTTCTATAATGGTATATCCTCAAGGGCAATATCAACACCATTTAAAAAGCTTCTATGAAAATACAGTTACTATGACATTATAGACATCATGATAGAAAATCACCATGACAATATAGTTATCATGGCAATATAGCCACTATGACATTATAGTCATAATGACAATATAGTCACTGTGACAATATTGTCATCATGATAATATAATCATCATGATAATATATCGCTTATGACAAATTATGCAAGAGTTAAATAATGACAATATATCACCTATAAATAAAGATCATCTTGCCAATATAGCTAAAGTGACGATATATACATCATAGCAATGTAACTAAAATGAAAAGATAGCCAAAATGACGGTATGTTCATGATGACAATACTGCCACTATGAAAATATGTTCCCCATGACACTATAGCTACACTGACAATAAAGCCATATTCACATAAGAGTAACATTGAAAATACAGCTACATTGTCATGGTGACGATATTGGCATGGTGGCTGTATTGTTATTTTCAATATAATACCATCCTAACTACATTATCTTGTTCGCTATGTTTACTTGCTGATTATATTGCTATGGTTGATTTTGTCGTTGAGGATATATTTTGTCATTAACTACAATTTTGTTTTAATCATATGATCATAATAATAATATTCTCATGGCGGCTTATTTGGTAATGTGAGTGCAAGTGTATCGATGTCTTATCATTGTAAGACTCACGCACACTACCATTAATTTTTCATTAGGTATTTGTCATTATCATCTTACTGTGAGTTACATAGAGTTAGATGCATGTTCCCACGGGCTCACTGTTCCCACGGGCTACTGTTAATGGGGATGTTTGAACACGTAAGAGCTGATCTGTTATTTGAACACGTTGTTGAATGGGTGTTGACGGACTCCCATACAACCCCTGCCAGTGTGACACACTGGCCAGCATCGTCACACTGTTCACTAGAGTGTGTCGTAGTGTGTCATAAGACTATAGCCCAGAGTACTACTGATGTACGTACATAATTCTTTGTAATAAATCTACAAAGGCCGCCTGATCTTCATTAAGTACCACCCACGAAGAAGACCTGATTTCCTTCCTATCAACCCACGTGACCATAGACGACCGTCACATCTACTTCATATTTCTACGTCTGGTGTTGCCAGCAGTCATACAAGCCTGCCTGACACAGTCCTGGCGCTCGCTCTATTGGACGTTAAGGACGGAACCCCATGGCCGGCTACGTTCTCCATCACCCGTACCTCAATGCATTGAAGATACGTCTTTATTGCATTGCTGACACTGTGTCGCTTGCAAGGGCATCAAGACAGCGCCACCACCGTGCAGTGTTGTCATCACATCCAGACGTGTCAAGCAAGGTCAGCCATCCTGTCAACACCAACGTGGAGGTCATCTTGTCAACCGCTCCAGAGACGCGTCATCATCAGCCGCGGCGACATCCCAGACGTCAGCATCGCGTGGTCCAGCCCTTGTCGCTCACTCAACTTTCCTGCTAGCGAGTCGCTACTCTGCACACATCTTCACCTCGCTACACCCAGCGAGTCGCTACTCTGCACGCATCTTCACCTCGCTACACCCAGCGAGTCGCTACTCTGCACACATCTTCACCTCGCTACACCCAGCGAGTCGCTACTCTGCACACATCTTCACCTCGCTACACCCAGCGAGTCGCTACTCTGCACACGTCTCCTACAAGATACAAGTATTACAGTGAAATACAATCGCTATCACAATATAGTCATCATAACCATACACCCACCATGATAATATGATCACCAAGTTGAGATGAACATCATTACATTATGAAGACCTTGACAATACAATTGACAGGAGGATACGATATCTATACAGTTATACTCACAATACCAAATAACCCACCATAAATATATTGCTATCATGATCTTATAATAACAATAAAAATATAGCTAACAACAGAAAATATCCCCTACGACAAAATTCACTATAGCAATATTGCCACCATGTTGAT
>NC_092281.1:36068036-36082629 GCF_036320965.1 Panulirus ornatus
ACTTTTACCTACAACCGAAGGTTGACCGCCCACCCAAGTGGCTACAGAGGTTGTATCCATGAAAGAAACGGACCCACCAGCAGACGAATTCGGTTGGCAGGTTGTATCGAAGAAGAGAAAAAGAAGGTTGCCCAACCAGCCCAACCAGAAGGGTGTAGCAAAGAAACGAAAGAAGGCTGCCCAACCAAGCTGAGTGGTAGTAAGGATAGCTGCTCCACAACCCCAGGTCGTTAGGCAGACTGTAGCCATGGAAGAAAGGAAGGCTGCTTGTCCACCAGCCCAGGTACCGAGTGAGCGTGTAGCTATGCTGGCTGACCCACCAGCCCGGGTAGATAGCTACGCCCAGATGGCTATGTCGGGTGCAGCAAAGAGGCAAACCCCACAACTAGACTCCACGAGGTTTGCAAGCCTTCACCCAAAAAGATGAAGACGAAGGTTGCCACACTACCCAATGCACCACAACATGTCTAGAAAGGGAAAAGGTGGACAAAATGGCTGGAGGTTCTACTCCAACAACAAAATCACCTTAGGAGCCAAGTTCCATCCATTATTGAAAATATATATATATATATATATATATATATATATATATATATATATATATATATATATATATATATATATATATATATATATATATATATATATATATATATATATATATATATATATACAAACTACATTGCAACTTACATATGAATAGAATCATCAAGCTTAACTATATTAACTTTACTATATTTGAATATAAACAAGGTCTAACCGAGGTTACTTGGTTGAGCAAGACATGAGAATATCATCAAATTGGGCCTCCAGCCCTGGGTTGAAATTGTCGTTCTGACGTATTTCGAGTTCAGTGTTGATACAGGACCATTGAATATAGGACTAGCTTGTTAGTCTCTGTAACTTCGCCTGACCCAGTCCACGTCTTCAATGGCTTTCTGTTACTACAAACGGGATTACAAAGGAAAGGCTTCCTTTGTTAGTTTCATGAATACCTTCGTTCAAATGAAGGGAAAGACTATTACTATGAAGCGGTACCTTATCAGCAGGAAAGAGCTGCAGCAACGGTATGAAAGTTACTGCAAGATACATAACGAGCCCGTGGCTTCCAACGTAAACATCGGCCGCCATTTGGGTTCACTCGGCATTATGTGTGACACCAAGATTGGACCCGTTGGGAAACAGGAACGATACTATTCTGGTATCATGTGGCTCGATGGCGCAGGATCACAGGTTGAAATGCAAAGAAAATGGAGAAAGCCGCCCAAACGTATCATGAAGGCCGTGCAAGAGAAGATCGAGAGAGGGATCGGTTGAGAGACGATATCGCTCACAGTATATTGAAATTTATACCCAAAACTTCCCCTGATCTCCAGACACAGCCAGTCACAGAGACCACCAGCCCCACTTCCCAGACACAGCAAGTCACAGAGACCACCAGCCCCGCTTCCCAGACACAGCAAGTCACAGAGACCACAAGCCCCGGTCCCCAGACACAACCAGTCACAGAGACCACCAGCCCCGCTCTCCAGACACAGCCAGACACACAGCCCACCAGCCCCGGCCCCCACACAGAGCCACAAGATCCTGATATTGAGGAAGCAAATGAATTTCTCGATGATTTTTTGCTTTCACTGGAGAAGAACTGATGAGTTCCTTATGGACAAGACAAAATGTTAAAAAAAGAATCTATATAAGTTCACTTATGGAGTGAGATCTTTGACGGAGCTGTGCTGCCTATAGCACGGCCTACCAAAGGGTGATCTTTGCTGTCGTGCAGTAACCTCATGAGGGCGGAGTCCGGCTACACTTTCTTTACCGAGGAAAAGATCTCTGCACTAATATTGAGTTTCTCCGTTAGCGTCAGGGTAAACACCCATCCCCCCCGAAGCTTGGTTACCTTTCCGTGGTGGGGGGGACTTCATGGATTGGGCAGTAGCAACCATCGTTGGTTGCTTCTGTTCAATCCATGAACGAAAAACCAAGCATCTTGAGCGTAATTGTCATATAAATTCACTTGGTGTCAAAACTGACGCGAAAGCGGTTGTCTCAATTTTGTCAGAAATGTTTGTGCGTCTCGGCCTGATGGCGGGAGTCGGTTTGGCGCGGTGGTCATGAGGGAATACGAGGAAGATTGGCAACCGTCCCAGAAGTAGCTACAGTGAGGCCCAGCAGCTGTCCCTATTACTGTGGAAGGCACTCATGTAAGGTGTGCAGTGAGGCGCAGCAGTAACAAGGGAAACGGACAACCAAAACAGCAATCTTGATCATCAGGAGGCTATCCAATGCTCAGAGTAGATAAGGATGATTATTGTATGGCTTCGCTCAGAAGATGAAAATCTTAGCCGTAAAAATCAATAAGTAAAATAACTAGTAGTTAGTGGTAGTGAAGTGGAATTACCGCATTTCTGTGGTCTTAATAGTAAAACTAAACTTTTCGTTTTCTCCATCAATCTAGAGGTGTTGTCGACCACCATCTTTAAGGTTGTAAGGTAATGGTAACTACAAGGTTATGACCTCGGCAAATTTGTGATGGAAAGTGCAGGAAATGTGGTAATGTATATAATATGAATTATATATAGTTGTATAATAAATGTGTTCATACCTACCTTTGCCTTCCGAGATAATGTTCTCGACTTCCGCACATTCTTCAATACTCCCAGGATTTTCGCCCCCCTCCCCCACCCTATGATTCACTTCCGCTTCCATGGTTCCATCCGCTGCCAAATCCACTCCCAGATATCTAAAACACTTTACTTCCTCCAGTTTTTCTCCATTCAAACTTACCTCCCAATTGACTTGACCCTCAACTCTACTGTACCTAATAACCGTTATGTTATTCACATTTACTCTTAACTTTCTTCTTTCACACACTTTACCAAACTCAGTCACCAGCTTCTGCAGTTTCTCACATGAATCAGCCACCAGCGCTGTATCATCAGCGAACAACAACTGACTCACTTCCCAAGCTCTCTCATCCACAACAGACTTCATACTTGCCCCTCTTTCCAAAACTCATGCATTCACCTCCCTAACAACCCCATCCATAAACAAATTAAACAACCATGGAGACATCACACACCCCTGCCGCAAACCTACATTCACTGAGAACCAATCACTTTCCTCTCTTCCTACACGGACACATGCCTTACATCCTCGATAAAAACTTTTCACTGCTTCTAAGAACTTGCCTCCCACACCATATATTCTTGATACCTTCCACGGAGCATCTCTATCAACTCTATCATATGCCTTCTCCAGATCCATAAATGCTACATACAAATCCATTTACTTTTCTAAGTATTTCTCACATACATTCTTCAAAGCAAACACCTGATCCACACATCTTCTACCACTTCTGAAACCACATTGCTCTTCCCCAGTCTGATGCTCTGTACATGCCTTCACCCTCTCAATCAATACCCTCCCATATAATTTACCAGGAATACTCAACAAACTTATACCTCTGTAATTAGAGCACTCACTCTTATCCCCTTTGCCTTTGTACAATGGCACTATGCACGCATTCCGCCAATCCTCAGGCACCTCACCATGAGTCATACATACATTAAATAACCTTAGCAACTAGTCAACAATACAGTCACCCCTTTTTTTAATAAATTCCACTGCAATACCATCCAAACCTGCTGCCTTGCCGGCCTTCATCTTCCGCAAAGCTTTTACTACCTCTTCTCTGTTTACCAAATCATTTTCCCTAACCCTCTCACTTTGCACACCACCTCGACCAAGACACCCTATATCTGCCACTCTATCATATATATATATATATATATATATATATATATATATATATATATATATATATATCTATATATATATATATATATATATATATATATATATATATATATATATATATATATATATATATATATATATATATATATATATATATATATATATATATATATATATATATATATATATATATATATATATATATATATTCCTATGAGTTCACGGGGAAAATGAAACATGAAAAGTTCCCAAGTGCACATTCGTGTAATAATCACAATATCAGGGGAGACACAATAGAGAAATATAACAGTCAGTTGATATACATCGAAGAGACGAAGCTAGGACGCCATTTGGTAAACATGTGATTGTCCAAAACATACAACGAGCGCTCATAAACTTATCATTTTACAAAACTTATCAACAATAAACTTATCTAATTTGTATAGACCATCACTAATATTAAGATTATAATTCTTTGTGTATTTGATTATAAAAGATTCAATGATATTTTTCTTGGTAACAGAGTTAGAGTTAATAACTGAGATAGCGTTACTCCAGTCAATACAATGATCATAGTTTTTAACATGATTAAACAAGGCATTTGATTCTTGTCCCGTTCTTATACTATATTTGTATTGCTTAAGTCTAACAGAAAAATCCTTTCCAGTCTGACCAGCATAAAATTTATCACAGTTTCCACAAGGCACTTTATAGATGGAACCAAATGGCGTCCTAGCTTCGTCTCTTAGATATATATCAACTGACTGTTATATTTCTCTCTTGTGTCTCCCCTGATGATGTGATTATTACACGAAAGTGCACTTGGGAACATTTCGTGTTTCATTTTCCCCGTGGACTCAAAAGCCAGAACATCTATTGTAGAATCTAGATCGTTCTGAACCCTAGATGGAAGATATTGGATCTTTACTTCATCGATGATTGGTAAGTTGATGTTTTGGGGAATTCGTCCTGAACTCGGGATAGTTCTATCAGTTTGTCCCAAATAATGATCATGAGTTCCGAACAATTTGAAACTGGAACTGATAAGAATATATTGTTGTCCTAACTGAATGTGTCCCAGAAATAAATAAAATTTGGGATGATTAGGTGGGCAATGAATAAGAACATTTTGTGGGTCTTGGAAAAACAGTACGTGATACTGAGCATACTTTCAATCCAAGGTTCATTAACAACAATTTCCTTAAAGGAACAAGAACGAAGAACATTTTGTTGATGCCCAAAAAAGTAGTTGGCACTCACATGAATTTGTTTGTAAATTATGGAAAACCAAGGTATGGGGGGTGAGGAGCGGGGGATGGGAGGAGGTGCAAATCAAGTTGTCAAGCAATGGTTTATGGCACAATGCTAAATCATCCATGGAGAGATGTGCAATCAATGAGGAATAAATATTTTATAATAGAAAGTTCATGTTATCAGCAAGGACGATAGTTTTTTGCGACCCTTTTGTATAATTAAAAGGGAATGGTATTACGTTCACAAGGCTGTAAGTATTGGAGTCAGTGAATGGTTTGTGGATAATGACGGCTTCGAGGATCACGTCAACCGTTAGTAAGGAGTAATAACTGGCCACGTGATGCAGAGGGAGAGCTGGGGTGTAACCGAATTTCGTCATTGCTTGTTTAATGATACGTGTGAGTTCCGAGAAGGGAAAAAATGATGTTGCGACAACTTGGTTTACCAGATTATTAACATCTTCCAATAAGCCAGTGAAATAATGTGCATGATAAGTGATCTGGGCATATAAACTATCAACATATGTGGAAATAGTCACTATAGCATATATGGGATTAAGAGACTTTGACAGTAGTGCTACACGTTGTGTCAAGTTATTAACAGTTAACATTATGTCATTCAAATATTTAAAATGTTGTTTTAATATCTTACCTTTACCCTTAATATACCTGTTGTTAAGAAGTTGTTGAAATTGTAAGGATCTAACCTGATTCCTAACTGAACTAAGTTCTTCCTGAGTAGCAATACCAAACAAATATGATTGCAGGGACCCAACAAAATTAAGCAGAACTCTCTTGCTTCTCCTTTGCTTTTTCGTGTTCATCCTGGCATTAGTATTTACTGGAGATTCAATGTCTTGCATTATGTCATACAGAATCACACAGGTGCTATTCAATTTCCAGGTCCACTGGTTTAACAAAGTTGGAGGAGGAGCAACACTAGAGTTTCTGATGGACGCACTGGTGTAAAACTTGAGTAGGGTAGACCATAAACGAGTTACGGCCTCCAGTAGTTTTACTAAATTATCGTAAGTGTAGGGCAGACCCTCCAGGCCCAACTTAACTGAGACTGTGTCCCTCACGAGGCGGACCTGGCGGGGAGTCGTGAGAAGGGCGCCTGGTACTGCCATGGTGTCATATACAGGAAGACACCATAAGGACATGAAAAGGAAGAACTTGGAAATGATAAACTTAGGAACTTCTTAAAGGTGAGGTCTTAATGAATACTGATGTGTGTGTGGTGGTGTTGTGAGGGTGGTCGGTTCTGGTGTGGGGACAGTCTGAACAGTGGTAGAAGTTGGTTGGGTGACAATGTTTGGGGTTTGAGGAGTGTTGTCTGTTGTGGTACCGGGATGATCATGTTCAGAATACTGTAAAACTTTCAAGTGGTCCTCATGTTCTTCACGAATGTCACCTGTATTTAGATGTCAAACCCTAAACTTATGTCTCTTAAATGAGCTAAGACTGTGTAGGGACCAGAACATTTTGGGTCAAGTTTAGAAACATCACTTCTAGTGTTAAATTCCTGCACCATTACCAAGAGTCCGGGAGCTACGTACCTTTGATGGTTTCGCGGATTTATCAGCCTGGTTCGTGAAGGTTGTAGTGGCTTCACCTAGATTTTCCTTGATCCTTTGATGAATCAATTGAGTCGTGCGATATTTTTCCGCTACAACTGATTTCTGGACCGCTGGACATGAAGGAGGGGACGCTATTATGTCATACGGCAACACTTTATCAAAACCGTGTGCGGCCTGGGGTCGCCTGGGTGTGCAGCCTGGGTGTGCGGCCTGGGGTCGCCTGAGTGTGCGGCCTGGGTGTGCGGCCTGGGGTCGCCTGTGTGTGCGACCTGGGGTCGCTTGGGTGTGCGGTCTGGGGTCACCTGTGTGTTCGGCCTGGGTGTGCGGCCTGGGGTCGCCTGGGTGTGCGGCATGGGGTCGCCTGTGTGTGCGGCCTGTGTGTGCGGCCTGGGTGTGCGGCCTGGGGTCGCCTGTGTGTGCGGCCTGGGGTCGCCTGGGGGTGCGGCCTGGGTATGCGGCCTAGGGTCGCCTGTGTGTGCGGCCTCGGGTCGCCTGGGTGTGCGGCCTGGGTGTCAGGCCTGGGGTCACCTGTGTGTTCGGCCTGGGTGTTTGGCCTGGGGTCCCCTGTGTGTGCGGCCTGGGGTCGCCTGTGTGTGCGGCCTGGGTGTGCGGCCTGGGGTCGCCTGTGTGTGTGGCCTAGTCGTGCGGCCTGGCGTTGCCTGGTTGTGCGGTCTGGGGTCGCCTGTGTGTGCGGCCTGGGGTCGCCTGGGTGTGCGGCCTGGGTGTGCAGCCTGGGTGTGCGGCCTGAGTGTGCGGCCTGGAGTCGCCTGTGTGTGCGGCCTTGATGTGCGGCCTGGGGTCGCCTGGGTGTGCAGTCTGGGTGTGCGGCCTGGGTGTGCGGCCTGGGTGTGCAGCCTGGGGTCGTCTGGGTGTGCGGCCTCTGTGTGTGCGGCCTGGGGTCGTCTAGGTGTGCGGCTTGGGTATGCGGCTTGGGTGTGCGGCCTGGGTGTACAGTCTGGGTGTGCAGCCTGGGTATGCGGCCTGGGGTCGCCTGGGTTGCGGCTTGGGGTCGCCTGTGTGTGCGGCCTAGGTGTGCGGCCTGGGGTCGCCTGGGTTGCGGCTTGGGTTAGCCTGTGTGTGCGGCCTGTGTGTGCGGCCTGGGTGTGCGGCCTGTGGTCGCCTGGGTGTGCGGCCTGGGGTCACCTGTGTGTTCGGCCTGGGTGTGCGGCCTGGGGTCGCCTGAGTGTGCGGCCTGGGGTTGCTTGGGTGTGCGGCCTGAGTGTGCGGCCTGAGTGTGCGGCCTGGGGTCGCCTGTGTGTGCGGCCTGGGGTTGCTTGGGTGTGCGGCCTGTGTGTGCGGCCTGAGTGTGCGGCCTTGGGTCGCCTGAGTGTGCGGCCTGGGGTTGCTTGGGTGTGCGGCCTGGGGTCACCTGTGTGTTCGGCCTGGGTGTGCGGCCTGGGGTCGCCTGGGTGTGCGGCCGGGGATCGCTTGGGTGTGCGGCCTGGGGTCGCCTGTGTGTGCGACCTGTGTGTGCCGCCTGGGTATGCGGCCTGTGGTCGCCTGTGTGTGCGGCCTGGGGTCGCCTGGGTGTGCGGCCTGGGGTCCCCTCGGTGGATGGCCTGGGTGTGCGGCCTGGGTGTGCGGCCTGGTCGTGCGGCCTGAGGTTGCCTGAGTGTGCGGCCTGGGGTCGCCTGGGTGTGCGGCCTGAGTGTGCGGCCTGGAGTCGCCTGTGTGGGCGGCCTTGATGTGCGGCCTAGGGTCGCCTGGGTGTGAGGCCTGGGGTTGCCTGTGTGTGCAGTCTGGATATGCGGCCTGGGTGTGCGACCTGGGTGTGCGGCCTGGGGTCATCTGGGTGTGCGGCCTCTGTGTGTGCGGCCTGGGGTCGTCTAGGTGTGCGGCCTAGGTGTGCGGCTTGGGTATGCGGCCTGGGTGTGCGGCCTGTGTGTGCGGCCTGGGGTCGTCTGGGTGTGCGGCCTCTGTGTGTGCGGCCTGGGGTCGTCTAGGTGTGCGGCCTAGGTGTGCGGCTTGGGTATGCGGCCTGGGTGTGCGGACTGGGTGTGCAGTCTGGGTGTGCAGTCTGGATGTGCGGCCTAGGGTCGCCTGTGTGTGCGGCCTGGGTGTGCGGCCTGGGGTCGCCTGTGTGTACGGAACAGAAGATAATGAAGCCATGTATTGTGTTTATCTTAACAGCTAGAAAGTGTTCGTATTGCCATGAGGTGGCGAGGTATTCGTGTTCGATGGTGTTGCGTATGAGAATGGCGACTCCCTCGTGTCTACTGTCTGGAGACTGTTGTGATGTATACCCGTAATGTCTAATTTTATATCCGTTGGTGATACATGTGATGTTAAGTATCACAACATCGGGGTTCTTCTCTTCGAGAAGAGTGGCAATCAGATGACGGCCATTGTGATAGCTGCGCACGTTAAACTGTAAGATTTTTAGCATTTTACGACTTATGGAAGTTTCTTGGCCTTCTGTGTCTGCTGTTGATGAAGGCCGTTGACGAACCGTTTGAGTGATCACGTGTATCATGTTTCTAGTTGTGGGTCGGGATATATCTGGTGAGGGGTCAGGAGAGGGGAGAGGGGAGGGGAGAGGGTCATTGTCAACAATTTGAAGGTCGAGGTTGACCGTTGGTGGGTTGTCTGGTGTGTCGGCAGGTCAGGTGCTGGGGCTCCTCTGGGAGGGTTAGGCGTGGGACGGAGGGAGGGGGAGGGGGAAGGGGGGGGAGGGGGATTGGTGAGTGGAGGTTCAGGTGGAACTGTCGTGGTGGTGGAAGTTGGGACGGTGGGGGTGGGAGAGGAATCGGTATTTGGAGAGACAGTAGGATTGTTGGTGTTGGGTTGGGGGGTTGTGGATGGAGTTGTGTTAGGGGGTGCGGAGGGGGTATTGGAAGTTGGGAGGGTGACAGGTTGAGTAGTTGGGGGAGAGTTGGAAGTTTTACTGGGGGTCTCCTGGGATACGTTTTCGTTAGGGGTCAGGGTGGCGGACGAGACAGGGGTCGGTGAGGGATGGTTGTTGGCGGGGGAGCTGAGGAGTTCAGGTGGAGTTCGTACATTGGGTAGGTTGTTATGAGCAAGCAGCAAATCGAAAATTCTGATGAATTCCGACTTATCTTCCCTGCTCAGGAACAACGCTTTTAGGTAGCACGCATGCATCCTACCTTGTAGGGTGAGGAGGTCTGAAGAATTCGTAGTTGGGATAGGAGAAGCTTGGGTGGCAGGGGGAGGAGCAGCAGCAGCAACTGTTGCGTAGAGGTGAGAGTTTGTGGAAGGAGGTGAGTTGGATTTTTGTGCCTGACGCACTGCACAGAGTTGCTCCTTCTTACGTGGGCACAGCCCAGATACAGCGACGTGTTCACCTTTACAGTTGACACACTTCGCTGCCTGAACCTTACACTCACGAAAACCATGACCAGTTTCCGCACATTGACTACAGGTTTGGTGGGGTTCTTTACAGTTCTTAGTCTCATGTCCGTATTTCAGACGTTTGAAACATTGTTGTACGTCGAGATATTCATCTTTCTTCAGGGATTTTGCAGGCACAGAGATCATGGGGAACAGGACTCCCTGGGAGAGCAGGCGATCGGCCTCGGTCGGGTTTGAACATTGTATCTTTATTGATCTGGAGTTATTCGGTTTATAGACGTTGATGACATTAACGTCATTGTTTTCGCCATTGATGGCTTCAACAATCTCCGAAGGGCTGAGGGACAAGATAGATTCATCAACATTGTAGGCAATAATAGTACATCTAGCTTGAAGGGGGCAGCGGTCCTGAACGATTTGGTAGTTCTTTTTAGTTAGATCATCAAGGAGAGGCTTAGATAGGATTCTGTCTAAATCACTATCTTTGCCCAAGCAAATCTTAAACTGGTATTTGTTGGAAGGGAATTGAACGACCCTAGTAAGACGGATCTCAGTGGTCTTAAAGACGATGGACAGGAGTTCGAACGTGGAAGGAGGGGGGCAATCAGTTATGAGGGATTTTAGACATATGTCGGGCGGCATGTTGGTGGCATCAGTGTCCTAGTGCGAGAAAACGTGAGTGAGGGAGGCTCGACGGTCCAAGGTAGGGGAGAGGTAAGAGATAGTGTGAGGGTCTCCACCCCGTCAGGTGAGAACAGGTCCACTCCAGCCTCCACTCCTCAGGAAAATGAGTTTTCCAGAATGGGGTGGGGAAGCTGGGGTAGAGATTGCTCAAGCCAAACGGTCGAGAGATGGATGATGGATGATAAGAAATAAAAAATAAAAAAGGGATGTGAAGATGGACTGGAGGCAACGCGGGGGTGTGGGGAGCAGCGAGGGTGGTGAGGGAACAGCCTGCCGGCGTCGTCACCGTAACGGTCTCCCGCGGGAAGGACCAACGAGGGAGGCAACGTTACAATCCACTTCTTTCTTCTGTCTTCTCTCTTCTGTCTTCTCTCTTCTGTCTTCTCTCTTCTGTCTTCTATCTTCTCTATTCTTTCTTCTGTCTTCGTGGGATCTGGCAGTTAATCCTCCATCAACCACGTGGTTAACACGTGGCCGAGACAGGAGCAGCAAGAACCTTCTCGAATGGCTAGAAAAGATGATGTATACTAATGATGACAATGATGATGATAGATAAGTCCCTTCCAAGGAAGGGCGGGAAAAGAGAGGGGGGAAAGAGCAAGAATTGTTAGAGGAAGTGAACTTTAGAGGGAGGAAAAGAGCCAGGGCTTAACCCAGCTTGCATAGGAAAAATAGGATAAGCAGGGCGGAGATGATGAGTGGAGGGCAAAGTTTTATTTTAGTTATCTTTTTTAATATTCATTTCTTTATCAATTTATTTTATTTTATTTTTTGTATTTTCTTATCTATTTTCTTTTTTATTTTCTTCTTTTTATTTTCTTAAGGGATATAGGAGGAGATGGATCGTATCTCTGGCCGATGGACACTGATTTTGCCAAGGCGTTCCCCGCACGGACTTAGCAGCAAGATCTATAGTGGTTTTTAGTTTTTGATATATTGGCACTGGATGTTGTCCAGGTTGTATATTAAACATGTTACCTGGGTGATCTATTCCCAGGAGATTGTTGAAGTAATCAATCCAGTGAGTATGATGTATTTGAAATCGCTCTACTAGTCTTTAAAACAATTTCCTCCAATAGATGTTTAGAGGAGGGATTCGTGATGTATATGTAGGAACATTCTTATATATACTGGGTCAGATGGACGTAAAAGTAGCAGTTGTACCTTCTGTGCCTATCATCGTGTGCTTTTGTGAAATGTGCATTTTTCTTTGTATGTATCTTATGGAACATAACCAACACAGCACAACACAGCAAGCTCTATCTTATGACACCATCGTATTTTCCTTTTTTCCCTATATACATAGAGATAATTGTGAAAAATTGCCTTTCAACCTTTAGCTGGATCAAGCGAGGCAGGGTGGGCGGAGCTTATGGCTTTTCTTCAGCCAATAGGGAGGGAGTTTGTGTTTGCTAGTGCATAAAACGCGCTCGCGCCACCGAAGACGACATTACCAAATTACTGATACTTTACCCAAACAATACATAGGAATTTCACCCTTACAACTTATCAAACAATATCAAATGCAGCCCTCTCATTGGTAGATCATTGTCAACCAATGGCAAGCACGTATTACACCATATATAGAGGCACCGAGGCCCGTTAAACCCCGTTTTCAAACCTCCAGTCTACAAAAAAGGACTTTAACAGGCCTTCCTTTCCAGGCTTGACACATCCACCCACTTCTACCACAAACACACACTCCCATTACTTGTATACTTTATTTACTTATAATTTCTCGCTGTATCCCGCGTTAGCGAGGCAGCGAAAGGAATCACACGAAAGAATGGGCCAACCCTCCCACATACACATGTATACACATACACGTGCAGAAACGCCCATATACATACTTATGCATTTCAACCTATACATATTGATACATACACATACATATACATATATACACTACAGAGGGAGACACCATTATCTCTCACCATCATTAAGTTCTGGCCTGCAAGTAACAGAGAACTGCTACTCAGGACCACCTGGCCATTGTTTGTTTGTGCCAACATTTCCATCTATCGACCTTCACTATACCCAGCCTGTCCCATCTGTGGATCTTCACTATACCCTGTCTGTCCCATCAATCAATTCATTACAATGTGTGTCCTGTCTACACATCTTCACTATACCATCTGTCCCATCTATGGTTCTTCACTATACCCAGCCTGTCCCATCTATCAATCTTCACTATACCCTGTCTGTCCCATCAATCAATTCATTATAATGTGTGTCCCATCTACACATCTTCACTATACCCACTGTCCCATCTATGGATCTTCACTATACCCAGCACCCAGCCTGTCCCATCTATGGATCTTCACTATACCCTGTCTGTCCCATCAATCAATGCATTATAATGTGTGTCCCGTCTACACATCTTCACTATACCCTCTGTCCCATCTATGGATTTTCACTATACCCAGCCTGTCCCATCTATGGATCTTCACTATACCCTGTCTGTCCCATCAATCAATTCATTATAATGTGTGTCCCATCTACACATCTTCACTATACCCTGTCTGTCCCATCTATGGATCTTCACTATACCTTATCTGTCCCATCTACCAATCTTCACTGTACCCTGTCAGTCCCATGTATGCATCTTCACTACACCCTGTCTCTCCCATCTATGGATATTCACTATACCCTGTCTGTCCCATCTATCAATCTTCACTGTACCCAGTCTGTCCCATCTATGGATATTCACTATACCCTGTCTGTCCCATCTATCAATCTTCACTGTACAAAGTCTCTCCCATCTATGGATATTCACTATACCCTGTCGGTCCCATCTATCAATCTTCACTGTACCCAGTCTGTCCCATCTATGGATATTCACTATACCCTGTGTATCCCATCTATCCATCTTCATTATATCCAGTCTGTCCCATCCACCTGTACCCCTGGTCACCATGTAACAACCATTAACCCACCTACAATATTTTAGATGGTCTCTACATTTAAAATCGCCGAAGTCGACTATGCTTTTGTTTCTATGTGGGATATTAGAGCATGGGGGTACCTAACTATATTTTTCCATATCAATGACTCACTATATTTGTGGACGTACAAGGATAACCGAGATTACTTCGTAAAGTTCACAACGTAATCATAGTATCTTCAACATGGAAGTTTTCGCAAAAAGCTCAGTTGTGGAGGTGGTCGAGCAGCAGCAGGTGCTCTGGGTCGCCCTCCTTGACCAGGCCTACCTGCCTTTCCACGATGAGGATGATTTGCTGGACCGTCCACCACACGAGACCCGACTCCCACATATAGATGAGTTGGGCTGCGATGATGACGACATACATGTCATCGTGCCCACCAACGAGCAGTTGCAAGGGGTTCTCAAAACCGTCCTGCAGCGGTATACCATCAGGGTCGTCAACGTTCCATACAAAATCTCAAGGTCGAACGTCTGGGAATTCTTCAAGCAGTTCGGCGACATCGTTCACTTCGACATGCAGTCCTACTCGACCTACGAGAACCACCACGGGATTGCCGTCATCCAGTACTCCTGCTATGCCTCCTACAAGAAGGCACTTCTTGCCGACGTGACACCACTCTCCGTCAACGGTCGCTGTGCAAAAGTGAAACCTCACCGTCCCACTGATGCTGACCAAGTGACCTCGCCCACTCAAGTGGCACTGCAACCCACACTCCCTACCAGACCCACCATCCATGAGGAATTGCAGCCCACCCCACCTGTCAGGCCCACCATTCAAGACCGACTTGGTCCCCCAACACACGTCAGGCCCACCATTCAAGACCGACTTGGTCCCCCAGCACACGTCAGGCCCAGCATTCTAGACCGACTGGGACCAATAACACATGACACGCCCTACGTTACAGACCGACTGCACTGCGCACCACGTACGGGCGTTAAAAGGCGTGTCGAGATGACACACGCTCCCCGTGCCAAAAGATTCAGTTGGTGAGGAACCTGAGTTCTTTTGCTGGTGCTGCAGGAGAACACGGCCCTAGAGTGGACACTGGAGGTGTGTTTGT
>NC_092281.1:36082729-36125229 GCF_036320965.1 Panulirus ornatus
GGAGCCTTGAAGAATGTGCGGAAGTCGAGAACATTATCTCGGAAAGCAAAAATGGGTATGTTTGAAGGAATAGTGGTTCCAACAATGTTGTATGGTTGCGAGGCGTGGTCTATGGATAGAGTTGTGCACAGGAGGATGGATGTGCTGGAAATGAGATGTTTGAGGACAATGTGTGGTGTGAGGTGGTTTGATCGAGTAAGTAACGTAAGGGTAAGAGAGATGTGTGGAAATAAAATGAGCGTGGTTGAGAGATCAGAAGAGGGTGTTTTGAAATGGTTTGGGCACATGGAGAGAATGAGTGAGGAAAGATTGACCAAGAGGATATATGTGTCGGAGGTGGAGGGAACGAGGAGAAGTGGGAGACCAAATTGGAGGTGGAAAGATGGAGTGAAAAAGATTTTGTGTGATCGGGGCCTGAACATGCAGGAGGGTGAAACAGACTTCATACTTGCCCCTCTTTCCAAAACTCTTGCATTTACCTCCCTAACAACCCCATCCATAAACAAATTAAACAACCATGGAGACATCACACACCCCTGCCGCAAACCTACATTCACTGAGAACCAATCACTTTCCTCTCTTCCTACACGTACACATGCCTTACATCCTCAATATATATATATATATATATATATATATATATATATATATATATATATATATATATATATATATATATATATATATATATATATATTGGAAAGGATCACAATTTTGGGCTTGATCAAGATATTCCTATGAGTCCACGGGGAAAATGAAACACGAAAAGTTCCCAAGTGCACTTTCGTGTAATAATCACATCAGGGGAGACACAAGAGAGAAATATAACAGTCAGTTGATATACATCGAAGAGACGAAGCTAGGACGCCTTTTGGTAAACATGTGATTGTCCAGAACATACAACGAGTGTTCATAAACTTATCATTTTACAAATCTTATCAACAATAAAGTTATCTGATTTGTATAGACCATCACAAATATCAAGATTATAATTCTTTCGTATTTAGTAATAGAAGAATCAATGATATTTCTCTTGGTAATAGAATTAGAGTTAATATCTGAGATTGCGTTACTCTAGTCAATATAATGATCATAGTTTTTAAAATGATTAAACAAGAGACTTTATGTTGGTCAGACTGGTAAGGATCTTTCTGTAATACTTAAGCAACATAAATATAGTATAAGGACGGTTACAAGAATCAAATGCCTTGTTTAATCATGTGTGTGTGTGTGTGTGTGTGTGTGTGTGTGTGTGTGTGTGTGTGTGTGTGTGTGTGTGTGTGCAAATATCAATAAAATGGCAGGAGTGGATTATACGTACAAAAGAGGTGCTCATTAAAGAAAGATAAAATACTGAATAGTGGTGAAAACCTTTGTATTTATTCCATTGAGAAAGTAGTAAATTGAATTATATCTAGAGGGCAATAAGTTTTCAAGAAAGAATGAAATTTGTTCTTCAACAAAATCAAACAGAAAAAAAAAAAAAAATCATAAAAGCCTAATACGGTTGTGTTGCTTATCCAGGCCAATTTTTACTAAGTAATGTTGGAACGGCCCCACCCACTTTAATCACTTGAGTACATAGAATATATTATCGTCGATGTTAAACAGTTTCCCTTTGATGTTCTCCTTAAAATGAAGGTTAAGGAATGTGAGATAGAGCTTAACGTTAAAGTTAGGATAGCTAAGGCATCCTTGAACATATAATCACTGGTCAGGTGTTAATATAGGTTAGGTTAGGTTCAGTATTCTTCATCAGGTCACCATTACCAAGGAGTTGTTATGTTGGGTCAGGCAACTTTAAACCAACTTTCAGTATTATTTACTCATAAATCTTTAAGTTCTAATAACCCAAAATATTTAGAGTAGATAGGGTAGAAACTGATGGAAGCCATTTCTAACATTCTTGCATAACCTGACCTCTAGCCTTCCCAAAACATAGCCATGCGAGCTTGGATATTGTACTGCTGTGTCCGTCAACTGATTTGAAAAGTAAGACATTGAATGGAGAAATTACAGAGCTAATCTCCAAAGATGATTACTGGACTAAGAAACAAATTCAGAGAGCAGATTAAACGACTTAAATCCACTCAGCTTTAGGGAAAAGAAGTTTAAGAGATCCTATACAGGTATATGAAATTATTGTAATGGCATCCCTTTAAGTTTGATATTTTTACTTCCTGTAACTAGTTCCAACAATTAAAATGATATTCAACATTGTGATTTAAGTGATTGACTTTAGGATGCATTTGGATATGTCAAAAACTGTATTTAGCAAATACTTAAACTTTCAACTGACCCATTCTATATTTTTATTCATTTCATCTCAGTTTTATCACCTTTCTGTTACTGTTTAATATCAACAGTAGCCCGTCTACGTAGTTAGGGTTCTGAAGCAAAGGAAACTTTTTCTAGTCTACGTTAGGGTAGCATCTAAAACAAACCTAAATGATCTTACCTTAGAAATATGTTCAGACAGTACCTTCTGAAAATATTTCTTAAGGTAAGGTCGTGGGGATTAGTTTAGGTGCTATCTAAACTTTGGCTAGAAAATGTTTGCTTTAAAGTCACAACTAGTTGAAAGACCTACTTTAAGTGGTGATATTGAAATTTATTTGCTCCACTGTGCTCCTCTGTCCGTTTGTTTTATGTCCATCGAAAGATGCATACGTTCAATTTTTGATGTAGATTGATTTCCCATCTTAGTTTCGTCTACGGAATTCTACATCTTCAGTTCAGCACACCATTGTGGTAATGAAGGGAAAGTCACCACATTTACAAGCCGAGTGCACGTAGCTTATCCCACCTCGTTAGAGAGAAAACTTACCTGTATTTGAATTAATGAACGGGAACAGAGAAGACAAAATTTTACTACTCATTTATCATACAACTATATATCATTTATATCATACACATTACCACATTTCCTTCACTTTCCATCACAAATTTGCTGAGGTCATAACCTTGTAGTTACCATTACCTTACAACCTTAAGGATGGTGGTCTACAACACCTCTAGATTGATGGAGAAAACGAAAAGTTTCGTTTTACTATTAAGACCACAGAAATACGGTAATTCCACTTCACTACCACTAACTACTAGTTATTTGACTTGTTGATTTTCACGGCTAAGATTTTCATCCTCTGAGCGAAGCCATACAATAATCGTCCTTATCTACTCTGAGCATTGGATAGCCTCTTGATGATCAAGATTGCTGTTTTGGTTGTCCGTTTCCCTTGTTACTGCTGCGTCTCACTGCACACCTTACATGAATGCCTTCCACAGTATTAGGGACAGCTGCTGGGCCTAACTGTAGCTACTTCTGGGACGGTTGCCAATCATCCTCGTATTCCCTCATGACCACCGCGCCAAACCGACTCCCGCCATCAGGCCGAAACGCACAAACATTTCTGACAAAATTGAAACAACCACTTTCGCGTCAGTTTTGACACCAAGTGAATTTATACGACAATTACGCTAAAGATGCTTGGTTTTTCGTTCATGGATTGAACAGAAGCAACCAACGATGGTTGCTACTGCCCAATCCATGAAGTCCCCCCCACCACGGAAAGGTAACCAAGCTTCGGGGGGGATGGGTGTTTACCCTGACGCCAACGGAGAAACTCAATATTAGTGCAGAGATCTTTTCCTCGGTAAAGAAAGTGTAGCCGGACTCCGCCCTCATGAGGTTACTGCACGACAGCAAAGATCACCCTTTGGTAGGCTGTGCTATAGGCAGCACAGCTCCGTCAAAGATCTCACTCCATAAGTGAACTTATATAGATTCTTTTTTTAACATTTTGTTCTGTCTATAAGGAACTCATCAGTTCTTCTCCAGTGAAAGCAAAAAATCATCGAGAAATTCATTTGCTTCCTCAATATCAGGATCTTGTGGCTCTGTGTGGGGGACGGGGCTGGTGGGCTGTGTGTCTGGCTGTGTCTGGGGAGCGGGGCTGGTGGTCTCTGTGACTGGCTGTGTCTGGGGACCGGGGCTGGTGGTCTCTGTTACTGGCTGTGTCTGGGAAGCGGGGCTGGTGGTCTCTGTGACTTGCTGTGCCTGGGAAGCGGGGCTGGTGGTCTCTGTGACTTGCTGTGTCTGGGAAGCGGGTCTGGTAGTCTCTGTGACCAGCTGTGTCTGGGAAGCGGGTCTGATGGTCTCTGTGACTGGCTGTCTCTGGAGATCAGGGGAAGTCTTGGGTATAAATTTCAATATACTGTGAGCGATATCGTCTCTCAACCGATCCCTCTCGATCTTCTCTTGCACGGCCTTCATGATACGTTTGGGCGGCTTTCTCCATTTTCTTTGCATTTCAGTTGGTGATCCTGCGCCATCGAGCCACATGATACCAGAATAGTATCGTTCCTGTTTCCCAACGGGTCCAATCTTGGTGTCACACATGATGCCGAGGGAACCCAAATGGCGGCCGATGTTTACGTTGGAAGCCACGGGCTCGTTATGTATCTTGCAGTAACTTTCATACCGTTGCTGCAGCTCTTTCCTGCTGATAAGGTACCGCTTCATAGTAATAATCTTTCCCTTCATTTGAACGAAGGTATTCATGAAACTAACAAAGGAAGCCTTTCCTTTATAATCCCGTTTGTAGTAACAGAAAGCCATTGAAGACGTGGATTGGGTCAGGCGAAGTTACACAGACTAACAAGACAGTCCTTTAATCACTGGTCCTGTATCGGCACTGAACTCGAAATACGTCAGAACGACAATTTCAACCCAGGGCTGGAGGCCCATTTGATGATATTCTCACGTCTTGCTCAGCCAAGTAACCTCGGTTAGACCTTGTTTATATTCAAATATAGTAAAGCTAATATAGTGAAGCTTGATGATTCTATTCATGTGTAAGTTGCAATGTAGTTTATATATATATATATATATATATATATATATATATATATATATATATATATATATATATATATATATATATATATATATATATATATATATATATATATATATATATATATATATATATATATATATATATATATATATATATATATACATTTATAAATATATATATATATATATATATATATTTTCAATAATGGATGGTTCTTGGCTGCTAAGGTGATTTTGTTGTTGGAGTGGGACCTCCAGCCATTCTGTCCACCTTTTCCCTTTCTAGACATGCGGTGGTGCATTGGGTAGTGTGGCAACCTTCGTCTTCATCTTTTTGGGTGCAGGCTTGCAAACCTCGTGGAGTAGTTGTGGGGTTTGCTTCTTTGCTACACCCGACATAGCCATCTGGGCGTAGCTATCTACCCGGGCTGGTGGGTCAGCCAGCATAGCTACACGCTCACTTGGTGCCTGGGCTGGTGGACGAGCAGCCTTCCTTTCTTCCATGGCTACAGTCTGCCTAACGACCTGGGGTTGTGGAGCAGCCATCCTTACTACCACCCAGGTTGGTTGGGCAGCCTTCTTTCGTTTCTTTGCTACACCCTTCTGGTTGGGCTGGTTGGGCAACCTTCTTTTTCCTCTTCTTCGATACAACCTGCCAACCGAATTCGTCTGCTGGTGGGTCCGTTTCTTTCATGGATACAACCTCTGTAGCCACTTGGGCTGGCCGGTCAACCTTCGGTTGTAGGTAAAAGTATATATATAGAATAATGTGGTTATCATCAGCAGCCAGAGGCCATTCCTCCCTCATTGCCTGCAGTGTTCTTGATTTTCTGGAAAGTTCTACGAGATTCTGGTAAGATAAATACCATTGAGAGGACGTTGTTAGGGGACAGTCAGGTTCAGTTTAGAGTTGGTTGTGGGATGGTTCTTTTCCTGTGTCGTATCAGCCAGATGGGTATTTCTTTTCACAATTTTCGTTAAAGTTTCTGTTTTCTAGAGGCATAATCTAGAACACTATTTTCCATATGTTTATCATTTTTCTTGTTATAGTTTCATTATCATCATTAGTTTTGTTATTGTTGATGTTCAAATATTTAATGTTATGTTTGTGATTCCCGTGGAAGCGTCTGACATCTTGCTAGAAGACTTTCTGATCACAATATTTCTGCACTGGGGAGTTGATCGTATTCTTTTATTGCAGGTTTTGTTATTATCTTGCTTTACATTAAGGTCTACTGGAGGTTTTCCCAATGTTGGTTGAACATATGTCCAGCCACAGGAGTTAGCGTAAGATACAGTATTGATGAAACTTATCTATCTATATAACTATCTAAATATCGCTCTATCAATCTAGCAATCTAACTATGTTACTATCTATCTATCTGTTTATCTATCTTTATCTGAAAGTCAACAATAATAAAATCATTGATATATGAAGTATAACAATGTCATCTCAATGGCAATTATCTCACCAGAATCTTCTAGAACCTTCCAGAAAACTATGAACTCTTCAGGCAAGGAGGGAAGAATGGTCTCTGGCTATTGATAAAACCATATTATTCCATATATATGTTTATATATACATATTTATGTATGTATATAAATGTATATATAACGTACAGAATAATGCGGCGCATCATCAGTTTCTAAGAAAACTGAAAAGGTGAGGCCCCAACGAGATTCGAACTCGGATTGCTGGATTTAGAGTCCAGAGTGCTAACCCTTACACCATGGGACCTGATAAGAAAAGATGTGATTTCATCTAAATGTTTTACATATAATCAACCAGAGGCCATTCCTCCCTCCCTGCCTGCAGGGTTCAAGGTTTTCTAGAAGGTTCTCGAAGATTCTGGTAAGATCATTACCTTTGAGAGGTCGTCGTTAGGTGACAGTTCAGGTTCACTCTATGGTTGGTGTTTGTAGTTGGTTGTCCGAGGATGTTGTTATACTTGATCAATTTTGTAATTGTTGACTTTCAGGTAGGAAGTACTCATTTACGATGCATCCTTGTACTCACAACAACCTTATGAGTCACTTCAAGATTTATCTTCACTACAACTTTATCTTCACTACACTATTAAGGTTGAAGTCAATGGTCACATTCACTACAATCTCAACACGACTTGTCTTATACCTAACCCATATCATCACTACATCCATGTACATGTATTTCTTGCAGAATAACGCAGATATCACTGATTTCTGTGAAAGTTGACATATACATCCTTACGTATCTATCGATCTATCTAATATCTGGGTTTTACCTATCTATCTATATATCTGTCTATCTATGTATCTTTCTAAATCAGAAAGTCAACAACAATATCATTAATGATACGTATAACTACGTCCTCTCAATGGCAGTTCCTACCCAGAATCTTCGAGAGCCTTCTAGAAAACCTTGAACCCTGCAGGCAGGGAGGGAGGAATGGCCTCTGGTTGATTATATGTAAAACATTTAGATGAAATCACATCTTTTCTTATCAGGTCCCATGGTGTAAGGGTTAGCACTCTGGACTCTAAATCCAGCAATCCGAGTTCGAATCTCGTTGGGGCCTCACCTTTTCAGTTTTCTTAGAAACTGATGATGGAGCTAAGCCATATAGTTGACCTTAGATAGACTTATATTTCTTACGGCGCACCATTTTATTTAAGTATGGAGATCTCACGGCAGAGAGGAAACGTGTGATATTCAGAATCAAAAGCCGCAATTGTCCTCATGGTAATGGTCGACATGTTTGCAGACAGATGACACAGACATGTGAGAAGTTAGACAAATATGGACGTTCCTGGTTGCTGTATAGCCTAGGTTTATTATCACTTGTAATGAAGGAGAAATGTTGCTCATTATTCCACACCTTTTTATTTAGGCTAGGCTAGGCTAGGATGACTAGGGTCCATAACGCAACAGAGCTGGGAAATACATCATATCGGATCTGTATTTGTGCAAAATGGCGCAAGTTTGTGGAAGTGACTGACGCAATGCCAGAGAGAGTGCACCTCCACCAGAAATAATGTCTCAGACCATACAATATCTGCTGTTGGACGACCAGGGGACATTAGACCAATATATTCCTGTAGTTTACTGCTGTTCCCAAACACGCAGCAAGACATTCGTAAAAGCGTTAAACTGAACTTTTCCATCGGTTTTCATATCTTTAATTACTTAAACCAGTTCCAACAGATGGAAAAAATCATTTGAAAAATTAGAAATTATTTGCCTATAAAAAGCATTTTGATCGATCGTACCAAATATTCAATTATTTCTGTACCCGACAAAATATTCAGTCACTCCTATATCCGATATTTTTCCTGCTGGCTGGTGCCGTTAAAGTCATATGGTAATTTACCGCAATTAGATTATAGATATATTCATCTATATGGAATGGTTCAGCGTGAAGAAACATATATATTTTCACTAAATCCTCCTCTTCACTACATTCCCATCTTCACTACATAGTTCTAACACAACATCTTGACTACACCATTGTATGACCACCTTATCATATCATTGTGTTCTTATCTTCACCAAAACCTCGGCAAAATTGATGTTTTCTTGACACATCTGGGTAGATGGCCGTCTTTATGATGACAGAGAACACACATAACATATTAAACCACTTATCTTTAGTCACTTTAATCTAATTTTTGCTGATAAAAACGAATTATAATGACAATCCTTTTGTTCTGTGACGGGACATTGTACGGATGAAGGAACTGTAGTGAGGCACATATATTAAACTATTGAGAAATAAACTTAACATTGAAGTATTGACTTCACTATATTAGACTTCACTATATTAAGCTTATATTTTATATTTTATTTATTATACTTTGTCGCTGTCTCCCGCGTTTGCGAGGTAGCGCAAGGAAACAGACGAAAGAAATGGCCCAACCCCCCCCTCATACACATGTATATACATACGTCCACACACGCAAATATACATACCTACACAGCTTTCCATGGCTTACCCCAGACGCTTCACATGCCTTGATTCACTCCACTGACAGCACGTCAACCCCGGTACACCACCTCGCTCCAATTCACTCTATTCCTTGCCCTCCTTTCACCCTCCTGCATGTTCAGGCCCCGATCACACAAAATCTTTTTCACTCCATCTTTCCACCTCCAATTTGGTCTCCCTCTTCTCCTTGTTCCCTCCACCTCCGACACATATACCCTCTTGGTCAATCTTTCCTCACTCATTCTCTCCATGTGCCCAAACCACTTCAAAACACCCTCTTCTGCTCTCTCAACCACGCTCTTTTTATTTCCACACATATCTCTCACCCTTACGTTACTCACTCGATCAAACCACCTCACACCACACATTGTCCTCAAACATCTCATTTCCAGCACATCCATCCTCCTCCGCACAACTCTATCCATAGCCCACGCCTCGCAACCATACAACATTGTTGGAACCACTATTCCTTCAAACATAGCCATTTTTGCTTTTCGAGATAATGTTCTCGACTTCCACACATTCTTCAAGGCCCCCAGAATTTTCGCCCCTCCCCCACCCTATGATCCACTTCCGCTTCCATGGTTCCATCCGCTGCCAGATCCACTCCCAGATATCTAAAACACTTCACTTCCTCCAGTTTTTCTCCATTCAAACTCACCTCCCAATTGACTTGACCCTCAACCCTACTGTACCTACTATCCCTGGGGATAGGGGTGAAAGAATACTTCCCACGTATTCCTCGCGTGTCGTAGAAGGCGACTAGAGGGGACGGGAGCGGGGGGCCAGAAATCCTCCCCTCCTTGTATTAACTTTCTAAAATGGGAAACAGATATTAAGCTATGCTAGGATATAATCAGTTCCCAGGGTATATAAGGGCGGGAGCCGGGACCGAGAGCATCATTTGAGCTGTGACCTCTGTAGAGCCTTGCAAGCTCCCTCAACCTTTCCTCGAACACTTCAATATAATAATGTTCACCAAGGAGGTAGGACGATTCTCCTTTTTCCAGAAGATGGAATTTGAAAATGTCCATGTATTTGACATGGGCTATGGCTGTGTGGATATGGAGGTGGAATACCCAGACGTGGAAGTGATGGATGGAGTGGAATTTGGCTGTGTGGATATGGAGGTGGAATACACAGACGTTGAAGAGATGGATGGAGTGGAATTGGTGGAATACCCGGACGTGGAAGTCATGGATGGAGTGGAATTTGGCTGTGTGGATATGGAGGTGGAATACCCAGAAGTGGAATTGGAGGAAATGGAATATGGGTGAAGCTGGTATGAATGTCATATGGATTTGGTGAAGGTTGACCTCGTAATGTGTTGACGTAAACTAGGTCAACAACTGTGACCATGTGGCGGGGAGGGCCACATCCACCAACCACGTAGCGAACCCCATCACGGAGAAGTATCCTGGCTGCATCCACGTATGATCCTTTTCTTTGTAATGGACTTCATTGGATCCACTTATGATGCTTTACTTTGTAATGGACTTCATTGGATCCACTTATGATGCTTTACTTTGTAATGGACTTCATTGGATCCACTTATAATGCTTTACTTTGTAATGGACTTCATTGGATCCACTTATAATGCTTTACTTTGTAATGGACTTCATTTATAAAGAAGTTATTTGGCGAACTAAATACCACAGCGACAACCGGAGCTCCCATGTAAGGGTTAGATTTCCAGCAACGGTGACAAACGCTTCGGAAAAAAAAGAAAACTCATCCAAACCCAAGAAAATTGGCTGATGGTTCCAAATGGTAATAATACCGATGAAGCCAGCCATACTGGGGGTAAGGGGGCTTTAAGTTTGGTCAAAGATGGTGGAAGTGGTGGGGGGAGACATTGTGGCTGACCAAACCATGTAGTAACAGCTGTCACTCAGGTGGGAGTCATTTATCTCATGATTTGACCATTGCCACACCTCTATCACTGCTGCTGGCAGCCCTCTTGAAGCAATGCAAGACCAAAGCAACGCTAAGTACCAACAAGATTTCCTTTTTCATTTCAATAAACGTGAGCGTTGATTCAAAAGGTTTGTTTATCTTGAGTTGGATTCCTACTTTCTCTCGGGTTTCTTCGTCTGCAGTTCCACATGCTTTTCTCTATATCTCATACCATTGGGCTGGAGTTGTGTTCAGAAAACAAGTTTTAGGCCCAAGTTGCGAGGAATAGTAAGTTCAGAATATGCATTGAAATTGTCAAATGTTGACGATCGTGATATTAATGGATTCCTTAACTGAAAAGTTAATGATTGAGACTGTGTTTTGTCATGACGTACCTATTCCTCCATGTGTCCCCACATCTTGTGCAAGGCTTTGAATTAGAATTGGAGGGGGTTAGAAACCACTTCATACCAAGTCTTAAGACGAGAAAATCGAGGGGTAATAATAACACTATTGTCAAAATTCATCAACTAAGACCAGGAATGATGGTCCCGGGTGCCCAAAGTGGATGAACGAAGCTTCGAGATGGTATCGAGGTGATGAACACCAAGGGTGAAAGTAACTCTGATGAGAGGAAAGGGGGAAAAACACTGATAACAAAATGTTAAAGGGTTAGTTATCCTCCTTGCCTGAGTGATAGGCATGACGAGAAAATAGAGGGAATTAACTCTGGAGGCGGAGCGCCAGAGACACAGTGACCTTTGGGTAGGCTGAGGTCATATTTCCCCCCTTAAAGTAGATTTGGAGTTTCACCAGAAGCTACAGAGGACAGTACGACTCTGTAAATACCACAGGAGTTTTTAAGATTTCGTTCAAGGAAGATATAGACCTTATGTGACTGTCAAGATCAATGATAGTGTTAGATTTCTTAACCACTTAGATGACAGATTTGTTGGGGTTAAATGACGTGGTGAAACTCAGATAAATCTGGTTCTAAACCATAATTAATTGCTTTGATTAAGGGGTTAGATGTTAGAAGTGAGGTGGATTCTTTGCTACATTTAGAAATGGTTTATGTGCCGCACACAAAGTATAGTATACAAGCTAGGCTGTTAAAGTGTGCGTCAAATCTATGCACAATAAACACAAATCTATGAAGACATATTGAAAATAATTGATGGCATTTCAAATAAGCTTAAGATCCGATAAGTAATCAAGGAAGGAGGTATAAGCCAGCTTAGACCACACATAAGCTAGTTAAGGGTTGGAATACATTGCTAAGAAAAGCACCAGAGTTGATGAAGTTAAAATCCATAAGATACTTGAGACAGAGGTTTTCTCCCATTACAGAAACGTATATAGTCTATCTCTCTGGGTCTAGCTTAATCTAACTTCCTTAAATAGTTTAATATATCAGTGGATTAATGGTGGCTTGTCTAATCTATTGAATAATGTGAAAACTGAGAAATTCAAAGCGGATTTAGAAACTCGAATATCCACCGCAATGCTGTATCACCAATGATGTACGCGTTCCATGATGGCTTCTTCTTTCATTTCGTATTTGTCAAATAAATCTTCGTACTACAAAATGAAACTGATCCATACAGTTGACCTTAGACAGAGTTATATTTCTTACGGCGCACCATTTTATTGAAGTGTGAAGATCTCACGGCAGAGAGGAAACGTGTGATATTCAAAATCAAAAGCCGCAATTGCCCTCATGGTAATGGTCGACATGTTTGCAGACAGATGACACAGACATGTGAGAAGTTAGACAAATATGGACGTTCCTGGTTGCTGTATAGCCTAGGTTTATTATCACTTGTAATGAAGGAGAAATATTACACATTATTCCACACCTTTTTATTTAGACGAGGCTAGGCTAGGATGACTAGGGTCCATAACGTAACAGAGCTGGGAAATACATCATATCGGATCTGTATTTGTGCAAAATGGCGCCAGTTTATGTAAGTGATTGACGCAATGCCGGAGAGAATCCACCTCCACCAGAAATAATGTCTCAGACCATACAATATCTGCTGTTGGACGACCAGGGGACATTAGACCAATATATTCCTGTAGTTTACTGCTGTTCCCAAACACGCAGCAAGACATTCGTAAAAGCGTTAAACTGAACTTTTCCATCGGTTTTCATATCTTTAATTACTTAATTCAGTTCCAACAGATGGAAAAAATCATTTGAAAAATCAGAAATTATTTGCCTATAAAAAGCATTTTGATCGATCGTACCAAATATTCAATTATTTCAGCCAAACCCAAGAAAATTGGCTGATGGTTCCAAATGGTTATAATACCGATGGAACCAGCCATACTGTGGGTAAAGGAGTTTTAAGTTTGGTCAAAGATGGTGGAAGAGGTGGGAGGACGCGTTGTGGCTGACCAAACCATGTAGTTAGAGCTGTCACTATGGCGGGAGTCATTTATCTCATGATTTGACCATTGCCACACCTCGACCACTGCTGCTGGCAGCCCTCTTGAAGCAATGCAAGACCAAAGCAACGTTAAGTAGCAACAAGATTTCCTTTTTAATTTCAATAAACGTGAGTCTTGATTCAAAAGGTTTGTTTATCATGGGTTGGACTCCTACTTTCTCCAGGGCTTCTTCGTCTGCAGTACCACATGCATTTCTCTATATCTCATACCACTGGGCTGGAGTTGTTCTCAGAAATAAAGTTTTAGGCCCAAGTAGCGAGGAATAGTAAGTTCTGAATATGTATTGAAGTCGTCAAATGTTGACGATCGTGATATTAATGGATTCCATCACTGAAAAGTTGATTATTGAGTCTGGGTTTTTGACCTGACGTACCTCTTCCTCCAAGTGTCCCCATAACTTGGGCAAGGCTTTGAATTAGAATTGGAAGGGGTTAGAAACCACTTCATACCAAGTCTTAAGACGAGAAAATCGAGGGGTAATAATAACACTATTGTCAAAATTCATCAACTAAGACCAGGAATGATGGTCCCGGGTGCCCAAAGGGGGATGAACGAAGCTTCGAGATGGTATCGGGGTGATGAACACCAAGGGTGAAAGTAACTCTGGTGAGAGGAAAGGGGGAAGAACACTGATAACAAAATGTTACAGGGTTGGTCATCCTCCTCGCCTGAGTGATAGGCATGACGAGGAAATGGAGGGAATTAACTCTGGAGGCGGAGAGCCAGAGACGCAGTGACCTTTGGGTAGGTTGAGGCCGTATTTCTCCCTTACAGTACATCTGGAGTTTCACCAGAAGCTACAGAGGACAGTACGACTCTGTAAGTACCACAGAAGTTTTAAGGTTTCCTTCAAGGAACATATAGACCTTATGTGACTGTCAAGATCAATGATACTGTTAGATTTCCTACCCACTTGTGGTTCTGAAGGTGTTATCATGGACGGACCAGATGGAATCAGACATGCACTAAGATTATCATATTTGATGTTCCCACATATTTTCATCATGAAGATCTTCAATTAGATGACGGATTTGTTGGGGTTAAATGACGTGGTTAAACTCTGATAAATCTGAACCTAAACCATAGTTAATTGCTTTGATTAAGGGGTTAGATGTTAGAAGTTAGGTAGATTCCTTTTTGAATTTAGAAATGGTTTATCTGCAGCGTTCATAGTATACAAGCTAGGATTTTAAAGTGCCTCAAATCTATGGAGAATAAACAAAAATCTATGAAATTATTTCGTATAATATAGTAACCTGTAATGAGGTTAGTGATTTTGTATATTTTATGCAACCTACGTTAACAAAGTTGATCAGGTAATTGGCCAGATATATATATATATATATATCATCTTGGTGTATGGGAAGGCCATATGGGAGACGGAGAGAGAGGCAGGAGCAGGAGAGAAATGATCAAACCTTCCCGCTTGTTCATAGTTGCTGCCTGAAATTTGTCTTCTGATAGTTCTACAGTTTTTGTTTGTGTTTGTTATACTAACTCTTAACATAAGAAAATTGTACTATAATGATTAAAGAAAATTATAGTAATTATAATTTAGAATTGTTATAGGTCAAGATTTGTACGTGAAGCGGAAGACCAAAATATGGTACGGGTCAGCCAGTCGTGAGTGTAAGCGACAGCTATTGATAGTTACTGGCTTTAATTTATGATCATTTATGATATCTATTTTTTACTTTTCTGTTAGCTGTTTTAAGTATTTGTTTTGTTTGCAGACTAAAACTTCTCTTATATGTTCTTGTTTCTTGGGAAATTTAAGTTAATCGAGACGTTCATAAAGAATTATTTTTGGTCAGTTTGTTTTGTTTGAACAGACATGCATGGTGCTAAGGGACAGAATAAAAGTTACAGGTTTGTTTATATTTGTTATTATCAATTAGTATTTTTCTTTTCATTTCTATCATTAGCTGTTTAAAGTGTTTGTGTTGTATTTAGACAAAGTTCTTTTTCAAATCTTATTGATTACCACATGAAAGCTAGGCTCTATAAGTGTCAAGTAAACAGTATGTGATATTTTGAGTTAAGTCGAGCTGCTATTTACCACTGGCGTTTAGATATTTGGGACCCTTGGGGATAGATTTGCCAAGATTATCACGGCCAAATTGACTGGATGTCAACCTAGGAGCTAGGCAGAATTGGATATCATAAAAACCCTAAACATTCGGTGGTTCCTGGGGCCTACCCTCCATCCTCTTGTAACTACGCTGCTGATTACCATTTTGTTCTTTATATTTTTCAGAGGAACAAGACACTTCTGCATCTCTGTAAAGTTAAGGACTCATTGAAATGAATTCTTCAGATATTATCTGCAGTAAAAGGTAAAGTTGACAAGTTACTTTGCTCTTCTTCATAATGGGTCTCCCCTGATGTTTTCAGTTAATGTTTAGCCTACCTAAATTTTCCAGTCGTACTTATATATTTGGATGTTGTACGCAGACTGTAATTTGAGAGGAATGGCCTCGCTGAGCCCCAAGATGACCCTGTTTAAGAGAATACTTTTATTGTGAAGTAAAAATGTCGTACAAGATGTAAAACAATTCCAGAGCTTTTCTCTTTTCCTCATGTTGCCACGTTGTTTAAAGTATTTAGTTGAGCTAGTTTGTTTCTCCTTGAAACTGCATGAAATATCTATTTTGGTGTAACTTTCATTATTTCGTTATTATGTGGGTAAGAAAGTGAATTGTTTACAAATTTTATCAACAGTAGATCAAGGAGATCAGAATCCATAATTTCACTTTGCATACGTTCTTATAATCCTTTGAAGTTTGAAAATCATTTTGTATTACATGTATCAGTGACCAATAGATTGCATTACTCATCCTGAAATTTATGCCCTTGATTAAATGAATTTCATTGAGCGGCGAGTAGTACAGATTAACATAAACACACTGAAATATCCTTATCATTGATGTCCAAATGCAACAGATTTGTTTGGTTAAGTCATCAGTATCAAGAACTAATTAATGTCATGACGGTTTATACCTTTATAAATCAAGCAAAACTTATGACCTTACTCATAGGTCACTGATCGTTAAAATCAACACAAAAATCTATCTTTCTTCGATAATCATCTCACTTATTTTGCTTGATTGACAATGAAGCACCAGGGTTGACCCCACCCAAGACCTATAACCCTCCTCCAATCCTTCTCTGTAAGGTTGAGTTGATAGGAAGAAAATCAGGTCTTCGTCTGTGGTCCTCAATGAAGATCAGGCGGCCTTTGTAGATTTATTACAAAAAAACGTGTACATCCATCTGTAGTACTCTGGGGTATAGTCTTATGACACACTACGACACATTCTAGTGAACAGTGTGACGATGCTGGCCAGTGTGTCCCCTCAGGTCACACTGGCAGGGGTTATATTGGAGTCCGTCAACACCCATTCAACTACGAGTTCAAACAACAGATCAGATCTTACGTGTTCAAACAACAGATCAGCTCTTACGTGTTCAAACATCCTGATTAACAGTAGCCCGTGGGAACAGTGAGCCCGTGGCAACATGCATCTATGTAACTCACAGTAAAATGATAATAACAAATAGCTAATGAAAAATTAACGGTAGTGTGCGTGAGTCCTACACCGTCACTGTAGACGTCAGTCACCATACATTACTGGTTGTCTGGTACAACATACAGGTGGCTCCGTCACTGTAGACGTCAGTCACCATACATTACTGGTTGTCTGGTACAGCATACAGGTGGCTCCGTCACTGTAAACACTGTAGAATCTTTAGGTTAAACCATAAACCTTAACTAAAGCAATATGGCAACATGAACAAATTTTACGACTGAAATATCAGAGACGATCGAAATTAAGAGTGAATGAGAGCGATATAAACACAGTTTAAAAGGACAAAGTATGAATGGCAGCCAGGGAATAAGAGGCCGCCCAGCTAAATCTAAAAGTTTGCGTTCAGTGGCAGAGCTAAATTAATTGTACAGACTTCCATTGCTCCGGTGGAATTTAAAGGCCATGTGTACCTCTACAGTCAGAATTTAAAGGTTCATCTTAAAGTGCAGAATTCCAAGAATATCGTTAAAATAATTCACTTTAAAATTCTTTAGTTATGTGAAGCATTTCATACAACAGCTGCAATATGACGGTGTGTAAAAGTTCACCGTTGCATGGTAGTATTTTAGTGTTTAATTGACAAGGTTAATCAAAACCTAACCTAACCTAACCTAACCTAATCTAATGACATATCTAAAAGGACTTTGTTGACATAACACAGCTGGAAGATTTACGTTCAAATGATGTTGTTTAAATATTCGTTAATGAATGAGCGAGTTAAATGGATGAATTTTAAGTTCGCGTTTCATGGAGTCGTTTTGCAACAATTTGTTAAAATGTCAGAGTTTAAATGATCATATGTACAAGGTTGGCCAGATGGCGGGAGTGTGTAGACACAACCATAATCATCCGATGATTGCATTTAGAAACTGACAGATGTAATATAGCAAGAAATATTCACAAAACAGTGAGTTGGTGACATGTTTCATATCTTTGTAATACAACTCTGAAGTTACTTCGTAGATCCTTAAAAGGAGTGAATGGTGGATAAATGGTGAGAAAATGTGCAAAAACGGGGCTCAGTATTTCAGTCCAAACTAGATTTCTTTTGTTCACTTCTTCGACATTGATCTCAGGACATTTCAATGGCTAAGATTTACATGATATAGAAAGCCTTCAAACAAGGACGATAGACAGATAGATAGATGGTTGAATAAATAGGAAAACTGATAGATGTAGGTGCAATCAGAGTCGCCTATGATTTCGTTCACAGCGAATGAGATGATAAATGGGCGAGGCTATAACCATCGTCTGTGATTATTGTAAATGACTAAAAATGATTAATTTTTATTGCTTTGGTGCGACTGCTGTTAGCCTTTGAGGGTTAATGTTCCCTCAAAGTTGCCCGGACCCTACCACTAGGAGGTCAGCAGTTCGACTTAGGGTCCATTTGGGCCATGTTTATGGCCCCCAACAGAATGGACGTATCTTTTTTATTTTTTTTTTCATCCCTATGGATGGGACTCATAAATGTTAGGAACTTTTCCTAACGATTTGATCCTTTATGATAACCGCTTCATCCGCACAATAGTTTGACAATAATTTGCAACTGAATGAGAACTTTTGCCATAGGAAGTGTCTTCTGAGGACCGGGTATAACAGGGTCGACTGCTGGAGAAGGAGGAGATTCTCCAATCTCAACGACGGGAACTTAAGGTTCAAGGAATTTCAGGGATGAATGTTGGTGGTGTGGACTTTAATCTTCAACACGGCCGCTTCAGCTTTAGGGTCGGCTGCTGCTGCAGGTGCTGCTGATCCTCCAGTCGCAGCGACGGACACTTCAGGGTCTTCATCGACGACCAGTACGAGTACGTCGGGATCCACCAGGCCTGATTCATCCCCATAGAAGTAGGGGATCAAGGTCACCAATTCAGTGGTAGGCATCACTTTGCCCCGTTGTTTGGTGGGAGCCAAAGAAACATTGATGGGGATGGCGGCTGCTCCTGTGTCAACTACACCAGTTTCCTTGCTGGGTCCGCCTTCGCACAGGTCATCATCATCTTGATGCCGAGTCTGGATCTTCACCACTACTCTCTCGTGCACGGGTTCGATATCCAGACGTGATCTCTTCCTGGAAGGCCTTTGGCATTCTGGAAGGCACCGCTTTCCTCCCTGGGCCAGGCCCTCACTGCTGGACAACCAGGCAATTCTGGTGTAGGCGTACTCCTGGTGGCGGCCGTTGCGTCCTCCAAGTCTGCGATCTGCCTTGATGCCCCACCGTCCCAGTGTTCTCCCGACGTTCAGGACGGCAGCTTTCTCGTACCCGAACCCTTCGCAGAATTCACAGTATCGCAAATATAGCTCAGTTCGGCTTATACAATCTTTAACAGCCCCGGTTTGCTGGATGTGAGCCTCGAAAAATTCAAGGAAGGATTCCTTGCCAGGGTACCGATGGGCAGCGCGGACGTGAGTCATTTCTGCGATCTGGTGAGATGAGTGATTTACTTGACGAAGTAAACTTTCATAGACCAGCACTTGCAAAAATATAGTGAAGCCACACAAAAATATAGTCGACTCTCGTTTCTTCATTGATCTGATATCCTAGATGATACATTAACATAGTGAAGTTGAAGCACTAGTGTAATGAAGATGAAACATCAATATAGTGAAGATGGCAGGTTACGGTAGAGGGTGTACACTGGGCAGAATTACCTTGTAGTGGAGAGTGTAATGTAGCTTGTAGTGGAAACATAATGACATCAATGATGGTGTGTGTGTGTGTGTGTGTGTGTGTGTGTGTGTGTGTGTGTGTGTGTGTTTGTGTGTGTTTGTGTGTAGCGATACAAAGACTATATAAGAAAGACAGGAAAGCAGGAGTAATCTCGCGTGAGCAATGGCGGCTTAATTGTGCACGTTGTCAACAGCTGGTGGTACTAATTACCCTTGTGCTGTCTAGCTGTCTGTTTGTTGACGAAAACTTTACAGCGAGTTTTCAGTTTGAAAATAGAAAAAAGGAAATGATCCAAAACTTGTTTTTCATGTTTTTCCCAAGGATAAAGTATTGTACGCACGACTTGAGACAACTATGAGCAATAACATATATAGGTAACATTAAACACAATGTTAGGGACCAAATCAACTGGACGGTTTCATCAACAATCATGCCATATCAACCAGGACATATTTCATTCTTTAACATTAAAGCAACATATTTACATACATAACCTGTAATTGGTCCACGTAAGCCTAATGATCCTGATGAAGTAATTATGCAGATAAGAGATGATGGGAAATACTCTAACAATAATGAGCTTGAAAACAAAGTTAATTAGCATAAGTGACTCGTCAATAAGTAAGCTCAAGAATATTTTTTTCTTTAATTACAAAACTGTAGGTATTGGGGAAATATGGTATGTACTTCCTCATATCTAAAACCTTCGCCTTTATCTTTGCTGAGTTTGTAGAAAAATGTGGTTGTTTGTTATCTATTTGCCTTGGATTTATCCCATCCTTGTTTTGCTGCAACATTATTTGATGTCTTACTTAATATTTCCATAGATTATCATATTTTTGAATGTTAGTGCTTGTTCTATTGGTGTCATTAACTACATAATCGTATATAAGTATACACTTTATTCATAATTTGCATATATTTTCTTTGCCTTTTATCTAATAATGTAAGATGTAAAATCTATGACTTTAATCTCCTATTATACGTTAATCTGTTGTTGGATGGACAGCCTAGTCTATATGTCTTTTTCATGTATGAGAACTTCAATATTTTCTAGTTCTCTTTCTCTTTTCTTTACTTATATTATCTTAGCCTTGCATTTTCTTCATTGTATTTTATTGTTTTTGTGTGATATTTTTATATCACATATTACATGGGCAACATCTTTGGTTTGTTTCATCTTTGTGTTACGGGAATTTTGTTGTGTGTATATATTGTTATACTCGTCTGGTATTTAGTTTTGTTTATTCCTTATTTTCACACTAAGTTAAGAGAAATTTCTCCCATTTACCCATTACTCACCAGTACCATCAGTTCAGTATACTAATATTAAACACAGACCACCACTACGCCATACCGTGTTGTGATGAGACCTGAGGTCAGGTTAGCCTCGCCCTAATTATTGGCATAATGATTCATCTCTGATGATGATGCGTCCCTCACTCACACTGTCCGAAAACACACTTCACTCCAAGGACTGACACAGCCGCACACACACACACACACACACACACACACACACACAAACACACACACACACACACACACCAGCTTCTGAGTAACTTAAACATGGAGAAGAGCAGGCAATATGACCCTGAATATTGTGATAAAGATACTGGCTTCTGGGATCACGTTGTCTTGTGTGACGAAAACACGTTTACTTCTGACTGACGCTTCCAGAAATACTGGAGTGTGGCGGTTAACATACTCTCTCTCTCTCTCTCTCTCTCTCTCTCTCTCTCTCTCTCTCTCTCTCTCTCTCTCTCTCTCTCTCTCTCTCTCTCTCTCTCTCTCTCTCTCTCTCTCTCTCTCTCTCTCTCTCTCTCTATCTATCTATCTATCTATCTCTCTCTCTCTCTGTATTAGACATTGCCACCGCACTGGTGCAGGTTTAGGTTGTCAACTAAGAATATGATCAATTCTTTATCAATAACAGATTATTGCCCTGGCAGGTCAGGGGGCCAGGTGTGTCATAACATGGTAGAAGTTCAGAATAATCTTTTAGCAACTGTACATATGTTGTGGTATCCATTAGTATTTTGTTTACACGGATATCATGATAAACTTTAAAATCAGATAAATAATATAAAACATGTACATATACACTTGTAGATATACCTATATGCATGTAAATGAGGCAGATGAATGTGTTATGTACTTAAAAATGCTACTGAAAGCTTAAAGATTCCGGTAAAAAACATAACGACTGTTGTGATAAATTTCTTTTTTTTTTTTTTGTAATAAATGTGTATTGTGCTGCATTTTGTGGCCGTCACAGGGCCAAGATCGTTCAGCCAAAATCCGTTAAGGTCTGGAAGAAGTGATGAAAGGCGTTGAGAATATATATTTATTAATGATTACAAAACACAGACTATGTTCTCCTCTTGGTGTCTAAAAGATGACCCAACACAAGACGACTACTTTAAGATCAAAGTTTCTAGACATTTAACAAATTATTTCCTATTACGTCCCTTTTCTCTCAGCATCATTTTTCTGGTTTACTTCGAAGAACTGCCATGTACTACCTAATATGATCATTCAGTATAGATATTTCATGAATGATCTTCAACAACGTGTTGTATAACTCTATTGTTGACATTATTTCGTGTAATGGATCAAACATTACAAAGTTGTGTCCATCCACACAGGTGTTACACGTCCCAAGTAGAGATAATTCCTAGATATGGCGTCTGTCTAACATAGATATATTATCTGTTAATATTTGTATAATATTCCCCTGCTGGATGGTACTTAAGACTTTCGTATGAAAGTTGATCAGTTGTCAGTGATCAAGCATTCCAAAGCTGTGTCCATTGCCACAGGTGCTACTGATCCCGGGTAAAGGTATTTCACCATCTTTGTATCTTTAACCCTTCCAGTTATAGATGTTTCATCCCTGATTCCAGCCTTACAATCGATTTTTCCTCCTTATCCTTATCATATAATTAGTCAGTTGAAGTGCAGAACACGTTTTTCAGTCCAGCCACTTTACTGTGTTTCTCAAATGATACCATTGAAATGGTGTTACCGGACTCCAACTGTAAGTAGTTACACCTGGAGTGACAAGTAACCATCGGCAAGGCAAGTAATCCACGAGTAACTGAATTTGTCTTGGCTGTGACTTGCCCTTCCATTATTTATATATATTAAAATCTGACAGTAAGAATCAAAAGCCAGAGGAGGAGGAGCAGTACACATTGCTCATGATGTTTATGTATTGGCTTTACATCTTGACTAATAATTACACCTACGACTTTCTCCTTCCTTGATAGTTCTATTTCTAAATCTTATGATGATCCTCTAATTTGCCTGCTATGTGCACAAGGTATATCATTTTGCGTATACCTACAGTGAATATCACTGGCCACCATTGTACACCTTACAACGAGACGCTGGTCATCTTTCTGCAGTCGTCTTGCTTCATCGTACCAGTTGATAATGTTGGCTGATTTTGCCATCGTGAAATTGCTTTTAGTAATCAGTGTCTCTTATAGATATCAAATATCAGGAAAATCTATCAAACTCGTAAATTCAATTTGACTGCATGTGCGAAAAATCGGATATAAGTTTCAAAGATTTTTCTGAAGAGAAGTATAGAACATGCACATATCATATCTATTGTATCACATATCAGTTCACCAGCTAGATATACCATTATAACATATTATGAAACTAATATTTGTCCTGATTCATGTACAAGGACCATCTTCTACACATGACCAATATTTCACAACCATCACAAAATGATTCACTGATAAAGCCAGTGTATGTAATGTCCTTCCTTTTCCTCAGCTCATTAGGCATTTTCCGTGACCCAACCTATATGTTATTTGTCCCCTCATTTGTGACCTTGTAGTTGTTGTACGGTGGAGTAATGCTTGACTTGCTATACTGAGGGACAGACACACTGACACAAGCCATTATTGGATAAATTGACAAAAATGAAGAGATAAATGTCTTGAAATATATGTCAAGTGTAATGATACATCGACTTATGTACATTTTAGGAATCATTTACAAATTCAAAACATAGAATTCATATGATGGCATAGTGTGTTTAGATAGATTTCTAACTCTTAATGTTCTTATCAGTTCAGTCCAAGGAAAAAAAAACGTGACAAATAAAGCCAGATAACAGTGTGTCATAAGACCAGAGCCCCTGCCAAGCTGGGACTTGGCCAAACATAAACAACCACTTTCTTATAGACGATTAGTCAAGGTTCTGGGTCGAGCACCAGGATCTATTGACCTCCGACATAATATATTTTCTCTGATCCTTCATCATCACCACCACACTCCCGGCACCCATCAATAAACCCTTCCCAAATTCCTCACTTCCTTATAAACTCGTCCCTGTAGTCAACAATTAAGAAACCTAAACCGACCAAAAAGCATTACGTTGTTCAACAATGTAAACCCCAGCTAGGGTGAGCCTTAGACACTCTTACGGTATATTGTGATGGACGAAGGATTTACTACCCTGGTAATGTATTACACATTTACTTATTCTAACAACCTATCACTGATTACCGTTAAATACATATGGCAAAAATATGTTTTACTTGTGGACTTTTAGTGAAAATACATGGGATATCGCATGCAAGCTAAACATTTGATACGATAATAAATAAGATTTCATAACTTTTCTGGAGCACAAGGTACAGAAATATATGTAACGTGATATCGTTAAGATTAGCACATCTAACATAAAAATTTCTATTTTGCAGATAAATGTTTTACATGTAGAAATCAATAATGTTTTCAATAACATAAAGATAATTGCGTCAGTATCTATGTTGCTGACTTTTTATCCGGGTTTTACACACTGTAGAAAAGAATTGTTTAGAGAAAAGTAATGTAATTATTATCAACACAAGGTTCAAGGATTCTAAGTTATGAGTTTCTACTCTTCAAAATGTTAGCATCATCCACTGAGAAAACTTTGAAAAAACAGACTTTTATTTTGTGTGATGAGAACTAATGACAAATTATTTACGTTTTTCTTAAGAATATTCTTTATGAATCAAATGAAGGTATTTTGTTAGATAAAAAATTTACATCAGTAACAACGAGAGATAAACAATCAATATTCATAAACTTTATCTTTGATGAATTAAAGTTCATCAAATGACAGATAAAGATTATTATATACAATTTCCAACAATCTTATTGACATCATAAAACCAAATATGATTAATAAATTTTTCAAATCATCAAAAGTAAAAAGAAGAAGCCGTCCGGAGGTAAGTTGTTTCCCCCGGCGTAAACACTTATAGGCGGAATCCGGTAACACCTCTTGAATAGCATGTATAAGACAGAGTAGAGTGGCTAGGCTCAGAAGCATGTTCTCCACTTCAACTGACTAATGATATGTTAAGACAACACAAACCACATACATCGATTGTGAGGATGGAATCAGGGATGAAACATCTATAACTAGAAAGGTTAAAGATACAAAGATGGTGAAATACCTTGACCCGGGATCAGTAGCACCTGTGGCAATGGACACACCTTTGTAATGCTTGATCACTTACAACTGATCAACTTTAATACGAAAGTCTTAGGTATTGTCCCTCAGGAAAACTTTTTATAAATATTTATAAAACACATATATATGTTAGATATACACTATCTCTAGAATATATCTTTACCTGGGACGTGTAACACTTGTGTGGATAGACACATTTTGTAATGCATGATCCATTACACGAAATGAACTTCACTAACGAAGAGTTATACAACGCGTTGTTGGAGAACATTAATCAAATACCTATACAGAATTTTTATGTTAGATAAGAGGCATTTATTACAAGTGAACATAAGAAATGATGAAAGAAAAGGACGTAGATGTAGATGTTTTATTAAGAGATGAAATATTCCTGCCTTAAATGGTCTCTCTTATAATTGATTTTCTGTTAGATACAAACATGCTAATGTAATCTGTTCCTTATGATCATAAATGTTTATGTTTTTAAAACGTTTTTATCATGTCTTAAGGATTCTGGCTTACAGACCTTGGTACTGAACAACCATTATAATGCAACACAGTACATATTTATCATAAACGAATTATTTATCACAATAACCATTATGTTTGTACTAGATTCTTTAAGTCCTCAATCACGTTTGTTAATATATAAGAAATTCTTTCTCCACATCTCAATGCATAACATATATCTACACGTGTGGAAATATATGTATATGTTTTTATATTTTTTTCCTCATCTTTTCTAATCAACCTACAAGGTATATGTCTAAAGAAAATACTGGATAAAATCCTAAGTTATGTGTGTGTGTGTGTGTGTGTGTGTGTGTGTGTGTGTGAGCACACATAGTAAAGGTTAAGGGACGGAACAACACGAGTGTACAACTCTCTCCCGTAATACATAAATACTAATCACACACACACACACACACACACACACACACACACACACACAGAGCGGCGCCAGGCTGGAGGCGGGGCATCGTGACGTCACAGGCAAGTCCCTCCCCCCGCCAGATCCAAACATGTGTTGTGTCTGGTGATGGCGGTTCAAGATTTCCCACATTTATATTGATCTTTACATTATCATCCACTCCCAAAGTCACCTGGCATTCTTGTGTTTCAACAACAGACGTGATATATGCAACACCAGGCAAACATTGTACCATTATCTGATAGGTTAATTGGTGCAGAATCAAGAACCAGTGAATTTCATCGCCGCCATAAGTAAGTAAGGAAGGTGACTTTAATGATGATAAATACGACCTGGTATGGCTGTGTCTACACACTACCGCCATCTGGTCAACATTGTACATACCAACCTTTAAACTGTGACATTCAACCACAAGGTTTAAGGTCGCTCATGAAAACGCGAACTTAAAATCTATCCATTTAAATCTACCATTCATCAATCAACATTTAAACACCATCATTTGAACGTAAACCTTCCAGCTGCGTTATTTTACCAGAGTCCTTTAAGATACGTCATATAAACACAAAACTTGAATGTACGTTAAGCTTGTGCAAACCATCATTGAATCTCAAACTTTTGAATTAGAATTGTAATGAAAATGCGAACTTTTAACTCTGTCAAATTACAGCTATTGTACAAAATGATTTACTTAATTGACAAATTTTAATGTCAGTTAATTTAACGATATCCTTTGTGGTTCATCTTTGAAACACAAACCTTTAAACTTTGTCTCTAGAACTGAACACAACCATTACGTTTCATAACTGGAATGGAAATTTGAATAATCTATCAAAATTCGTCATATAACGCGAACTTTTAAATCCTTCCATTCAGTTGGGCCGTTACTTGCCTGGCTGCCATTCATAATATGTCCTTTTATATTGTATGTTGACTACGCTCTCATTCATTCGTCATTTGGATCGTCTCACTGATATTCCATTCATAAACTTCATTCCTAAAGCTTATTTTTGACCGCCATGTTGCTTTAAGGTTTATAATTCTTTGTGTATTTAATGATAGAAGATTCAATGATATTTCTCGTGATATTGGAATTAGAGTTAATAATGCCATCTCAGTTTTTAACTCTAACTCAAGTACCACGAAAAATATAATTGAATCTTCTATTACTGAATACACAAAGAATTATAATCTTAATATTAGTGATGGTCTATACAAATTGGATAACTTTAATGTTGATAAAATTTGTACAATCACCTTCTTGTCCACATAATAAGTTTATGATACGCTTGTTGTCTGTCTTGGACAATCACATGTTTACCATATGGCGTCCTAGCTACGTTTCTTCGTTGTATATCAACTGACTGTTATATTTCTCTCTTGTGTCTCCCCTGATGATGTGAGTTTTACACGAAAGTGCACTTGGGAACTTATCGTGTTTATTTTCCCTGTGAACTCATAAGAATATACTTGATCACGTGCAAAATTGCGATCCCTTTCAATATATATATATATATATATATATATATATATATATATATATATATATATATATATATATATATATATATATCCTTCAGTATGTTTACTTTCGATACTGAAGAACAAAAGAAGGAGCCAAACAAGTAAATTTCGTCAAAGATATCTCTCTTTTCTTAACGCTGCCTCGCAAAGATTTTCATTAATTCAAATTGAAGAAACAGACGTATGTTTCCATTGTCTGGTTAGCTCAGTGGTAGAGCGTGAGTCTCACACACTCAAGGTCGTGGGTTCGAGACCCACACCAGACATAATTTTTGTCTTTTTCTTGTTTCATTTTGTCCGCATCACATGTGTGCAACATTCAGTATGTTCGTCCAACGTTATAGTGAAGATCTTCACAATGAATTGAGGTTTTCGACCTTATCTGAAAGGGTCAGGTCCACCAAGACGTCCTTGAAATCTTCCAGAAGCTTCTGGCGATCCTCCTCCAACTGCTGGGCACATCAGAGTTAACATGGGCCGGACATCGGTTGTGGAACGACTTAATCTGCTTCCGGTAGTTAGCAGGGATGATAATGAGGGCTCTGACCTCATACCAGGTCAGCTTAGTTCCAGTCTATTGCTTAGTTCCAGTCTATTGCTTAGTTCCAGTCTATTGTTTAGTTGCAGTCTATTGCTTAGTTTCAGTCTATTGCTTAGTTCCAGTCTATTGCTTAGTTCCAGTCTATTGCTTAGTTCCAGTCTATTGCTTAGTTCCAGTCTATTGCAACGACAATAAAAAAGTAAAACTCATTTCTTCGTGGAAAATTGAGAGGAAAACACGACAGCAACATGGAGATTTACCCTGTGGTTATTTTGCCGGCTAATCGGCAACGGTCGGCCAAACACTATTTTGCCGTGGTAATCTCAGTACTTCATATAATACTATGTCACAAAATATGTTCTTGGGGGCGTAGCTCAGTGGTAGAGCACTCGCTTGGCATGCGAGAGGACCCGGGTTCAAACCCCGGCGCTTCCATTTTTATTTGGGAAATTCATTGTTTTCAGTGTCGTATATATATATATATATATATATATATATATATATATATATATATATATATATATATATATATATATATATATATTGTTTGATCAGTCAAGTTAAGCAGCGTTGGGTCTGGTCAGTACTTGGATGGGTGACCGTCTGGGAACACCAGATGCTGTTATCCCTGGGGATAGGGAAGAAAGTATACTTGCCACGTATTCCCTGCGTGTCGTACAAGGCGACTAAAAGGGTAGGGAGCAGAAGGCCGGAAATCCTTTACTCTCATTTTCAATTTTTTCAAAAGACGGAACAGAGAAGACATAAAGATATTGTAAAGATGTAACTAATATAAGATATAGGAATGAATGGAAGATACGGATGTAGCTGAAACAAGGAGTAATGAAGATTAAGGTGCAATGAAAATTATTCTGTAGTGAAGATAGATGTATATGTTAAAATTTTGTATTGAACATCAAGAAGTAATGATAATGATGAGAGTGTAGTGACGATTAGGGTTAAGTTAGGGAGAGGTGACAATTGCCTTTACAATGATACTAAGGAGGTAACACAATGAGGAACACAAACTTTACAAAGCTACGTTCAAGTCAGACTTTGAACTAAGTTCGGTAAACAGAAGGATGATGTTAAGATGAGAGTGTAGTGAAGAAGAGTATAGTGATGATAAGGATATTGTCAAGATAGGTTGTAGTGAAGATACGAATGTAGTGAAGATACGAATGTAGTAGAGATAAGGGTTATTAAAGAGTAAAGTTTATTCAAAATGATTATGTAGTGAAGATAAGAACTACTTTTAGTGAACATCAGGGCGTGCAATGATGATGGTAGAAATAACGGTGTAGTGAAGAAGAGGGTATAGCGAAGATATCATTAAGTGAAAATAAGCTAATAGTGAAGATACACGTTGGTGAATATGAGGTAGTAGTGAACTTAACCTTGTTGACCTGATCCCCCAAATCCTCCAAACTACGTTCAAGGGCGGATCCAAAGGCAACCGAAGAGGCTATTTCTCTGTGTATTGTTAGTGGTGGTAGTGGTGTGTGTAGGTGTGTGTAATCATCTATTTGCAATGTATTAGGGGGGAGGTTTACACTCATGGAGCCCCGTGTAAGTACGTTGTTTGTGTGAGCGGAAAAATCTAAAGCCTTCCTTGAAACCGGCTTAGTCAAGATAAGGTCATATGAAGATGAGGTTATAGTGAAGATTATAATAAGCCTTGCATAGTGAAGATAAAGGGATTAAGGAGAGGAGATGTGGTAAAGAAGATTATAGTGAACACAAAAGGATTCAAGCTACGTGCAGGGTCGGCCTACGGGCTCAATTAAACTTACATTTTAGGTCAAAGGCATCACCAGTACACCCGGCTAGCCTTAAAGTCTATCCGTGCACACACACACACACACACACACACACACACACACACACACACACACACACATATATATATATATATATATATATATATATATATATATATATATATATATATATATATATATATATATTTTTTTTTTTTTTTTTTTTTTATACTTTGTCGCTGTCTCCCGCGTTTGCGAGGTAGCGCAAGGAAACAGACGAAAGAAATGGCCCAACCCCCCCCCCCCCATACACATGTACATACACACGTCCAGACACGCAAATATACATACCTACACAGCTTTCCATGGTTTACCCCAGACGCTTCACATGCCTTGCTTCAATCCACTGACAGCACGTCAACCCCTGTATACCACATGACTCCAATTCACTCTATTTCTTGCCCTCCTTTCACCCTCCTGCATGTTCAGGCCCCGATCACACAAAATCTTTTTCACTCCATCTTTCCACCTCCAATTTGGTCTCCCTCTTCTCCTCGTTCCCTCCACCTCCGACACATATATCCTCTTGGTCAATCTCTCCTCACTCATTCTCTCCATGTGCCCAAACCATTTCAAAACACCCTCTTCTGCTCTCTCGACCACGCTCTTTTTATTTCCACACATCTCTCTTACCCTTACGTTACTTACTCGATCAAACCACCTCACACCACACATTGTCCTCAAACATCTCATTTCCAGCACATCCATCCTCCTGCGCACATCTCTATCCATAGCCCACGCCTCGCAACCATACAGCATTGTTGGAACCACTATTCCCTCAAACATACCCATTTTTGCTTTCCGAGATAATGTTCTCGACTTCCACACATTTTTCAAGGCTCCCAAAATTTTCGCCCCCTCCCCCACCCTATGATCCACTTCCGCTTCCATGGTTCCATCCGCTGACAGATCCACTCCCAGATATCTAAAACACTTCACTTCCTCCAGTTTTTCTCCATTCAAACTCACCTCCCAATTGACTTGACCCTCACCCCTACTGTACCTAATAACCTTGCTCTTATTCACATTTACTCTCAACTTTCTTCTTCCACACACTTTACCAAACTCAGTCACCAGCTTCTGCAGTTTCTCACATGAATCAGCCACCAGCGCTGTATCATCAGCGAACAACAATTGACTCACTTCCCAAGCTCTCTCATCCCCAACAGACTTCATACTTGCCCCTCTTTCCAGGACTCTTGCATTTACCTCCTTTACAACCCCATCCATAAACAAATTAAACAACCATGGAGACATCACACACCCCTGCAGCAAACCTACATTCACTGAGAACCAATCACTTTCCTCTCTTCCTACACGTACACATGCCTTACATCCTCGATAAAAACTTTTCACTGCTTCTAACAACTTGCCTCCCACACCATATATTCTTAATACCTTCCACAGAGCATCTCTATCAACTCTATCATATGCCTTCTCCAGATCCATAAATGCTACATACAAATCCATTTGCTTTTCTAAGTATTATATATATATATATATATATATATATATATATATATATATATATATATATATATATATACATATTATATATATATTATCCCTGGGGATGGGGAGAAAGAATACGTCCCACGTATTCCCTGCGTGTCGTAGAAGGCGACTAAAAGGGGAGGGAGCGGGTGGCTGGAAATCCTCCCCTCTCTTGTTTTTTTTTTAATTTTCCAAAAGAAGGAACAGAGAAGGGGGTCAGGTGAGGATAATCCCTATAAGGCCCAGTTCTCTGTTCTTAACGCTACCTCGCTAACGCGGGAAATGGCAAATATTATGAAAGAATATATACATATATATATATATTGGAAAGGAAATGCCTTGATGAATAAGAGATGCCAAGATGTGTCCTACCTCAACGATTGTTGCAGCTGTCTGGTCGACCATTTCATCAATTCCAAAACGTCATTTTAAAGAAACACATTGAATTAAAGAAACTTGCAATGGAGGAGACTTTTCTCATTACAAGAGAGAAGAAACTTGCCTTTCAAATGGCAATACCGACATATTGGAAGAACCGGATGTTGGACTATTGCTATGATAGATTAAGGAATGAAAGCAATAGGCTACAAAATGACACTAGATTGTAAGTTGGACCATCTTATTAATAACAGCGACTGGACTAAGAACACAAACCCTTCTTTTGTGATAAAACTGTCTGATAAACAACTAGACAAAGATTCCTTGTGTGCATTAGGCTCTGGATTAAGTTTTGTGTGCTCTAACAGGGAAGCCATCTGTGTAGATGTCACATAGTCTTTTTGTAATTTAGAGAAATACAGTAATTTAAGTAGTGATGAAATTAATATCTGTAAGATTTAGTGTATGCCAGTTTGTCAAAACCAGTGGAATCTAGTTGCCCTAAAAGATTTATAAGAGCTATTAACACCTTAAAAGAAGACAAGGATATAAATATTACTAAAGCAGATAAGGCTAACACTGTTGTGATTTTTGGCAAAGTAACTTTTTATCTAAATTGAATTTTCTTTTAAATGATGACACAACATATTCTAAACTCAGTAAAAATCCCTTAGAAGCAGTTAATTACCATTTCAATAAAGAAATGAAGGTGCTGTTGAAAGTTAATGGTTTTCTTATCAAAGTTTGTCATCTTTGTCCCCTTCATGCCCATATATGTATGGGCTTATCAAAACACATAAACAGAATTTTCCAGCAAGACCTATAGTGAGTTCAGTAGGCTCCATCACATATAGATTGTCAAAATGGTTAGTTTCTTTATCAAACCATTTAGTGGGTAAGGTGTCAAATTCTAATATCATGAACAATATACATTTAGTCAACAAGCTAAACAATATCAATGCTAATTTTGATTTCAAACTAGTCAGCTTCGATGTTTCCTCACAAAAGTTCCAGCTGATGACCTTTCAGAATACTTATTTGATGTTTTGGATGATATTCACTTACCTGTTTCAAGGATTGTTTTCATTGATCTGATAAAACTATGTATAAAAGATTGTGTATTTCAATTCAAAAGAGATTATTTTGCTAAAAAATTTGGTATGGCAATAGGTAATCCTCTTTCACCTGCACTAAGTAATCTTTATATGGAATTTTTTGAAACAAAATTACTAAAGGATATTTTACCTTCTAATGCAATTTGGTTTAGGTTTGTAGATGATGTTCTTTGTGTTTGGCCAACAAATGAAGATTTACAAATATTTCTCCCCTTACTTAACAATTTAGTACCTTCCATCAAATCTACTGTAGAAAATGAAAATAATGGTATGCTACCACTTTTAGATTGCATGATCCATAGGCAAGGAAACAAGTTTAAGTTTAGCATATACAGAAAACCTACCAATGTCTGCTCATATATCCATTATTACTCATCTCAACATGACAGTTAAATTATCATATTTATATATATATATATATATATATATATATATATATATATATATATATATATATATATATATATATATATATATATATATATTGGAAAGGATCACAATATTGAGCGTGGTCAAGATATTCCTATAAGTCCACGGGGAAAATGAAACTCGATAAGTTCCCGAGTTCACTTTCGTGTAAAACTCACACCATCAGGGGAGACACAAGAGAGAAATATAACAGTCAGTTGATACATAACGAAGAGACGTAGCTAGGACGCCATTTGGTAAACATGTGATTGACCAAGACAGAGAACGAGCGTATCATAAACTTATCATTTTACAAATTTTATCAACACTAAAGTTATCTAATTTGTACAGACCATCACTGATATTGAGATTATAATTCTTTGTGTATTTAGTAATAGAAGATTACTCCAGCTCTATTACCACTAGAAATATCATTGGATCTTCTATCATTAAATACACAAAGAATTATAATCCTATCATTAGTGATGGTCTATACAAATTAGATAACTTTATTCTGCACATTAGCCTTCTATTAACCCCGTTATCGCTGTCGTTTATCCGTTTATTTCTGGCATTTTCCTCAAAGTATACCTGACTTTATAAGATATTTTTCTAAACGACTTTTGAAAGTATTTATGGTTTTAGCATTCACTACGTCTGGCGGTAACTTATTCCAGTGTTAAACCACACCTATAGGAAAAGAAACTTTATCCTACGTCCGTACTACATCATTTAGCTTTGAGTTTTATTCCATTTGTCCTGGTAACCGCATTTTCTTGTATTTCGAAAAGATGCTCGAGGTTTACTTTATTGAACTTATTCAGAATTTTGAACACTTGGATTAAGTCGCTGCGAAGTCAACGTGTCTTAAGGGAGAAGAGATCCAATCATTATAGCCTCTTCGTATACCAGATTTCTAAAGGATGAATTCCAGATTTCTTCAACTTGCCTGTCGGCTGATAGAGAGAGAGAGAGAGAGAGAGAGAGAGAGAGAGAGAGAGAGAGAGAGAGAGAGAGAGAGAGAGAGAGAACCTTCCTACGAGTATTTACGATCACAAAAAAATACTGAAAACAAAGGCCCCGCCGGGAATCGAACCCGGGCCAACTGTTTATGAGGCAGATGTGCTAACCACTATATCACGGAGCCACTTGTCAGTGTCAGAAAAAATTCTTATATATCAACAAACGTGACTGAGACTTAAAGAATCTGGTACAAACATAATGGTTATTGTGATAGATTATTAGTTTATGATAAATATGTATTGTGTTGCATTATAATAGTTGTTCAGAACCAAGATCTTTAAGCCTGAATCCTTAAGATTATATAAGATATAATAAAAACATGTTAGATACATAAGAATTTGATTTTAAAGAACAGAACGTATTATCATGTGGGTATCTAAGTGAAAATGCAATACAAGGAGTTAGTTTAAGGCAGGAGTATTTTATCTTTGAACAAAATATCTACATCTACGTCCCTGATCTTTCATCATCATTTCTTATGTTTACTATCAAGAAATGTCTTTTATCTCACATAAAAATTCTGTATAGGTATTTGATTAATGTTTCCAACGACCCGTTGTATAACTCTTCGTTAGTGAAGTTCATTTCGTGTAATGGATCATGCATTACAAAGCTGTGTCTATCCACACAATTGTTACACGTTCCGGGTAAAGATATATTCTAGAGATAACGTACATATAACATGTGTAAGTTTTCTATAAACATTTATAAAAAAAATTCCTCAGGGACAATAGCTAAGACTTTCGTTTTAAAGTTGATCAGTTGTAAGTGATCAAGCATTACAAAGGTGTGTCCATTGCCACAGGTGGTACTGATCCCGGGTCAAGGTATTTCACCATCTTTGTATCTTTAACCTTTCTAGTTATAGATGTTTCATCCCTGATTCCATCCTCACAATCGATGTATGTGGTTTGTGTTGTCTTTATCCTTAACATATCATTAGTCAGTTGAAATGGAGAACATGCTTCTGAGCCTTGCCACTCTAATCTGTCTTCCACATGCTATTCAAGAGGGGTTACCGGATTCCGCCTATGTGTTTACGCCAGAAGTAACAAGTTACCTCCGGACGTCATCATCTTTTATTACTTTTGATGTTTTGAAAAATTTGGGTAACAGATTTGGTTTTATGATATTATTAAGGATGTTAAAATTCACATATTATATTCTTTATTTGTCACTTAGTTAGATCAAGTTCGTCAATCTTGATTGTTTGTGTCTATTTGATATTCATATACATTTCCTCTAAAAAGAAATTATATCAGTTCATATTGAATATTTCTAAGGAAAAGTCTATAATTTTTTCATTAGTATTCATCACAGTAGAATAAACAAGTCTATTTTTCAAAGTATATCTAATAAATATTCCTAAAATTTTGAAGAATATAAACTCATAACTTGTTTAAGACCTTCTAAACCTTGTGCTGATAATAACTACATTACGTTTCTGTAGACAATATCGTTTTAATGCGTAAAACCCGGATAAAAGGATTGTAATATAAAATTTGATGGTATTATGTTTAGGTTGTTGAAGATATTACTGATTTCTACATGTAAAACATTTATTTTTTATATTCTTATTTATTTTGCTTTGTCGCTGTCTCCAGCGTTAGCGAGGTAGCGCAAGGAAACAGACGAAAGAATGGCCCAACCCGCCCACATACACATGTATATACATACACGTCCACACACGCAAATATACATACCTATGTATCTCAATATACACATATATATACACACACAGACATATACATATATACTCATGTACATAATTCATACTGTCTGCCTTTATTTGTTCCCATCGCCACCTCGCCACACATGGAATAACATCCCCCTCCCCCTTCATGTGTGCGAGGTAGCGCTAGGAAAGGACACCAAAGGCCCCATTCGTTCACACTCAGTCTCTAGCTGTCATGTAATAATGCACCGAAACCACAACTCCCTTTCCACATCCAGGCCCCACACAACTTTCCATGGTTTACCCCAGACGCTTCACATACCCTGGTTCAATCCACTGACAGCACGTCGACCCCGGTATAGCACATCGTTCCAATTCACTCTATTCCTTGCACGCCTTTCACCCTCCTGCATGTTCAGGCCCCGATCACTGAAAATCTTTTTCACTCCATCTCTCCACCTCCAATTTGGTCTCCCACTTCTCCTCGTTCCCTCCACTTCTGACACATATATCCTCTTGGTCAATCTTTCCTCACTCATTCTCTCCATGTGACCAAACCATTTCAAAACACCCTCTTCTGCTCTCTCAACCACACTCTTTTTATTTCCACACATCTCTCTTACCCTTACATTACTTACTCGATCAAACCACCTCGCACCACATATTGTCCTCAAACATCTCATTTCCAGCACATCCACCCTCCTGCGCACAACTCTATCCATAGCCCACGCCTCGCAACTATACAATATTGATGGAACCACTATTCCTTCAAACATATCTATTTTTGCTTTCCGAGATAATGTTCTCGACTTCCAAACATTCTTCAAGGCTCCCAGAATTTTCGCCCCCTCCCCCACCCTATGATTCACTTCCGCTTCCATGGTTCCATCCGCTGCCAGATCCACTCCCAAATATCTAAAACACTTTACTTCCTCCAGTTTTTCTCCATTCAAACTTACCTCCCAATTGACTTGACCCTCAACCCTACTGTACCTAATAACCTTGCTCTTATTCACATTTACTCTTAACTTTCTTCTTTCACACACTTTACCAAACTCAGTCACCAGCTTCTGCAGTTTCTTACATGAATCAGCCACCAGCGCTGTATCATCAGCGAACAACAACTGACCCACTTCCCAAACTCTCTCATCCACAACAGACTGCATACTTGCCCCTCTTTCCAAAACTCTTGCATTCACCTCCCTAACAACCCCATCCATAAACAAATTAAACAACCATGGAGACATCACACACCCCTGCCGCAAACCTACATTCACTTAGAACCAATCACTTTCCTCTCTTCCTACACGTACACATGTCTTACATCCTCGATAAAAACTTTTCACTGCTTCTAACAACTTGCCTCCCACACCATATATTCTTAATACCTTCACAGAGCATCTCTATCAACTCTATCATATGCCTTCTCCAGATCCATAAATGCTACATACAAATCCATTTGTTATTCTAAGTATTTCTCACATACATTCTTCAAAGCAAACTCCTGATCCACACATCCTCTACTACTTCTGAAACCACACTGCTCTTCCCCAATCTGATACTCTGTACACGCCTTCACCCTCTCAATCGATACCATCCCATATAATTTACCAGGAATACTCAACAAACTTATACCTCTGTAATTTGAGCACTCACTCTTATCCCCTTTGCCTTTGTACAATGGCACTATGCAAGCATTCCGCCAATCCTCAGGCACCTCACCATGAGTCATACATACATTAAATAACCTTACCAATCAGTCAACAATACAGTCACCCACTTTTTTAATAAATTCCACTGCAATACCATCCAAACCTGCTGCGTTGCCGGCTTTCATCTTCCGTAAAGCTTTTACTACCTCTTCTCTATTTACCAAATCATATTCCCTAACCCTCTCACTTTGCACACCACCTCGACCAAAACACCCTATGTCTGCCACTCTATCATCAAACACATTCAACAAACCTTCAAAATACTCACTCCATCTCCTTCTCATATCACCACTACTTGTTATCACCTCCCCATTAGCCCCTTTCACTGAAGTTCCCATTTGCTCCCTTATCTTACGCACTTTATTTACCTCCTTCCATAACATCTTTTTATTCTCCCTGAAATTTAATGATACTATCTCACCCCAACTCTCATTTGCCCTCTGTTTCACCTCTTGCACCTTTCTCTTGACCTCCTGCCTCTTTCTTTTATACATCTCCCACTCATTTGCTTTTTTTCCCTGCAAAAATCGTCCAAATGCCTCTCTCTTCTCTTTAACTAATAGTCTTACTTCTTCATCCCACCACTCACTACCTTTTCTAATCAACCCACCTCCCACGCTTCTCATGCCACAAGCATCTTTTGCGCAAGCCATCACTGCTTCCCTAAATGCAGCCCATTCCTCCCCCACTCCCCTTACCTCCTTTGTTCTCACCTTTTTCCATTCTGTACTCAGTCTCTCCTGGTACTTCCTCACACAAGTCTCCTTCCTAAGCTCACTTACTCTCACCACTCTCTTCACCCCAACATTCTCTCTTCTTTTCTGAAAACATTTATGTTATCTGCAAAATAGAAATCTTTATGCTAGATATGTTGATTCTACCGGTTTCACGTTACATGCATTTCTGTACCCTATGCTACAGAAAAATTATGGGATTCTATTCATTATCGTATAAAATAATTTGCTTAGATAAAATATTTCATATATTTTCAATATGTATCCACTGGGGGAAAATACACTTTTGCCATCTGTGTTCTATGGTAATCAGTAATTGGTTCTTAGGTCAAGTAAGTATGTATTTTTGTGTGTGTGTGGGGGGAGGGGGTGTCAGTAAATTATATATATATATATATATATATATATATATATATATATATATATATATATATATATATATATATATATATATATATATATATATATATATATATATATCTTTTCTTTCTTTTCTTTCTTTTAAACTATCCGCCATTTCCCGCATTAGCGAGGTAGCGTTAAGAACAGAGGACTGGGCCTTTGTGGAATATCCTCACCTGGCCCCCTCTGTTCCTTCTCTTGGAAAATTAAAAAAAAGAAAAAAAAAAAAACGAGAGGGGAGGATTTCCAGCCTCCTGCTCCCTCCCCTTTTAGTCGCCTTCTACGACACGCAGGGAATACGTGGGAAGTATTCTTCGTCCCCTATCCCCAGGGATCATATATATATATATATATATATATATATATATATATATATATATATATATATATATATATATATATATATATATATATATATATATATATATATATATATATATATACATATATATATATATATATATATATATATATATATATATATATATATATATATATATATATATATATATATATATATATATATATATATATATATATGTGTGTGTGTGTGTGCGTGTGTGTGTGTGTGTGTTTGTATATGTATATTATCCCTGGGGATAGGGGTGAAAGAATACTTCCCACGTATTCCTCGCGTGTCGTAGAAAGCGACTAGAGGGGACGGGAGCGGGGGGCCGGAAATCCTCCCCTCCTTGTATTAACTTTCTAAAATGGGAAACAGAAGAAGGAGTCACGCGGGGAGTGCTCATCCTCCTCGAAGGCTCAGAGTGGGGTGCCTAAATGTGTGTGGATGTAACCAAGATGTGAAAAAAGGAGAGATAGGTAGTATGTTTGAGGAAAGGAACCTGGATGTTTTGGCTCTGAGTGAAACGAAGCTCAAGGGTAAAGGGGAAGAGTGGTTTGGAAATGTCTGGGGAGTGAAGTCAGGGGTTAGTGAGAGGACAAGAGCAAGGGAAGGAGTAGCAATACTCCTGAAACAGGAGTTGTGGGAGTATGTCATAGAATGTAAGAAAGTAAATTCTCGATTAATATGGGTAAAATTGAAAGTTGATGGAGAGAGGTGGGTGATTATTGGTGCATATGCACCTGGGCATGAGAAGAAAGATCATGAGAGGCAAGTGTTTTGGGAGCAGCTAAATGAGTGTGTTAGCGGTTTTGATGCACGAGACCGGGTTATAGTGATGGGTGATTTGAATGCAAAGGTGAGTAATGTGGCAGTTGAGGGAATAATTGGTATGCATGGGGTGTTCAGTGTTGTAAATGGAAATGGTGAAGAGCTTGTGGATTTATGTGCTGAAAAAGGACTGATGATTGGGAATACCTGGTTTAAAAAGCGAGATATACATAAGTATACTTATGTAAGTAGGAGAGATGGCCAGAGAGCGTTATTGGATTACGTGTTAATGGACAGGCGTGCGAAAGAGAGACTTTTGGATGTCAATGTGCTGAGAGGTGCAACTGGAGGGATGTCTGATCATTATCTTGTGGAGGCTAAGGTGAAGATTAGTATGGGTTTTCAGAAAAGAAGAGTGAATTTTGGGGTGAAGAAGGTGGTGAGAGTAAGTGAGCTTGGGAAGGAGACCTGTGTGAAGAAGTATCAGGAGAGACTGTGTACAGAATGGAAAAAGGTGAGAACAATGGAAGTAAGGGGAGTGGGGGAGGAATGGGATGTATTTAGGGAATCAGTGATGGATTGCGCAAAAGATGCTTGTGGCATGAGAAGAGTGGGAGGTGGGCTGTTTAGAAAGGGTAGTGAGTGGTGGGATGAAGAAGTAAGAGTATTAGTGAAAGAGAAGAGAGAGGCATTTGGACGATTTTTGCAGGGAAAAAATGCAATTGAGTGGGAGAAGTATAAAAGAAAGAGACAGGAGGTCAAGAGAAAGGTGCAAGAGGTGAAAAAAAGGGCAAATGAGAGTTGGGGTGAGAGACTATCAGTAAATTTTAGGGAGAATAAAAAGATGTTCTGGAAGGAGGTAAATAGGGTGCGTAAGACAAGGGAGCAAATGGGAACTTCAGTAAAGGGCGTAAATGGGGAGGTGATAACAAGTAGTGGTGATGTGAGAAGGAGATGGAATGAGTATTTTGAAGGTTTGTTGAATGTGTCTGATGACAGAGTGGCAGATATAGGGTGTTTGGGTCGAGGTGGTGTGCAAAGTGACAGGGTTAGGGAAAATGATTTGGTAAACAGAGAAGAGGTAGTAAAAGCTTTGCGGAAGATGAAAGCCGGCAAGGCAGCAGGTTTGGATGGTATTGCAGTGGAATTTATTAAAAAAGGGGGTGACTGTATTGTTGACTGGTTGGTAAGGTTATTTAATGTATGTATGACTCATGGTGAGGTGCCTGAGGATTGGCGGAATGCTTGCATAGTGCCATTGTACAAAGGCAAAGGGGATAAGAGTGAGTGCTCAAATTACAGAGGTATAAGTTTGTTGAGTATTCCTGGTAAATTATATGGGAGGGTATTGATTGAGAGGGTGAAGGCATGTACAGAGCATCAGATTGGGGAAGAGCAGTGTGGTTTCAGAAGTGGTAGAGGATGTGTGGATCAGGTGTTTGCTTTGAAGAATGTATGTGAGAAATACTTAGAAAAGCAAATGGATTTGTATGTAGCATTTATGGATCTGGAGAAGGCATATGATAGAGTTGATAGAGATGCTCTGTGGAAGGTATTAAGAATATATGGTGTGGGAGGCAAGTTGTTAGAAGCAGTGAAAAGTTTTTATCGAGGATGTAAGGCATGTGTACGTGTAGGAAGAGAGGAAAGTGATTGGTTCTCAGTGAATGTAGGTTTGCGGCAGGGGTGTGTGATGTCTCCATGGTTGTTTAATTTGTTTATGGATGGGGTTGTTAGGGAGGTAAATGCAAGAGTTTTGGAAAGAGGGGCAAGTATGAAGTCTGTTGGGGATGAGAGAGCTTGGGAAGTGAGTCAGTTGTTGTTCGCTGATGATACAGCGCTGGTGGCGGATTCATGTGAGAAACTGCAGAAGCTGGTGACGGAGTTTGGTAAAGTGTGTGGAAGAAGAAAGTTAAGAGTAAATGTCAATAAGAGCAAGGTTATTAGGTACAGTAGGGTTGAGGGTCAAGTCAATTGGGAGGTGAGTTTGAATGGTGAGAGGCTGGAGGAAGTGAAGTGTTTTAGATATCTGGGAGTGGATCTGTCAGCGGATGGAACCATGGAAGCGGAAGTGGATCATAGGGTGGGGGAGGGGGCGAAAATTTTGGGAGCCTTGAAAAATGTGTGGAAGTCGAGAACATTATCCCGGAAAGCAAAAATGGGTATGTTTGAAGGAATAGTAGTTCCAACAATGTTGTATGGTTGCGAGGCGTGGGCTATGGATAGAGTTGTGCGCAGGAGGATGGATGTGCTGGAAATGAGATGTTTGAGGACAATGTGTGGTGTGAGGTGGTTTGATCGAGTAAGTAACGTAAGGGTAAGGGAGATGTGTGGAAATAAAAAGAGCATGGTTGAGAGAGCAGAAGAGGGTGTTTTGAAATGGTTTGGGCACATGGAGAGAATGAGTGAGGAAAGATTGACCAAGAGGATATATGTGTCGGAGGTGAAGGGAACGAGGAGAAGAGGGAGACCAAATTGGAGGTGGAAAGATGGAGTGAAAAGGATTTTGTGTGATCGGGGCCTGAACATGCAGGAGGGTGAAAGGAGGGCAAGGAATAGAGTGAATTGGAGCGATGTGGTATACAGGGGTTGACGTGCTGTCAGTGGATTGAATCAAGGCATGTGAAGCGTCTGGGGTAAACCATGGAAAGCTGTGTAGGTATGTATATTTGCGTGTGTGGACGTGTGTATGTACATGTGTATGGGGGGG